>NC_087161.1:28203522-28256022 GCF_035594125.1 Scylla paramamosain | reverse complement strand
ATTAAAATTTCCAATGTATAGACAGCAAAATATTTAGTGGCGGCTGTAGTGAAAGGGTTAACACGAGAAACACTCTTGAGAACACGGCTAATCATCTCCACGGCCTTGGGAAACAGTCGTGGTGGAAATGCAATGTTTTTGAATACGAACCAAAGTATTAGTTCCTTTCTTTGTCACGATTCATCATCTCCCAACGTTGGTTTCCCTTTTCTTCCCTGGCCTCACTCCCTCGCTCCCTCGTTCCCTCATTCCCGTAACCTACATACCGTGTGCTCTCGGCCTACTCGCTTTCCATCAACAACTCAACATATAAATTGCGCGAGAAAGAAGCGTTTAATAAGTGCTGGGAGGGGGAGGCGGAGGAAGTGGCGGTGGCGGTGGTGGAGGTGGTGGTGCTGCTGCTTCCGGTATGACTTCTGCCGCGTGTGTGTGTGTGTGTGTGTGTGTGTGTGTGTGTGTGTGCGGTTTTAAGAGACACTTCAACTAATTTTGGATAATCCTTTTAGCTTTTCTCTTTAGGGGCTGACACCTTCAATGGGACTTTTCCCCTTTTTTGTAGCATTTTTGAAAAAGAAACGAAAAACAAAAGCAAAAACAAGAACAACGACAAGAATAAGAAGAACCAGAACAAAACCACCACCACCACCACCAACAACAACAAAAACAACAACAACAACAACATCAACAACAGCAGCAACGTCAACAACGACAAGATGAAGCGAATCAGCTGCTACACGGATGGGGCACGCATGCTGTACACGTATATACACACATTTGACCCTCGAGGCAGCCAGCTTGCAGGGTGGCCGCCTAACAGAATTACACGCATATCAGTACCAACACTCCACCAATCACTCACGAGGAAGGTAAATACATAGAGCTGAGAACCAACAGGAGGGGGAGAAGTGAAGACCAGGTGGGGAGGGGAAGTGAAGTCCATGCAACATTACTCCACACACACACACACACACACACACACACACACACACACACACACACGTATTTCTCACCACAACTGTTTTCAAAGGTCACAGAGATGATTAGCCGGGTTCTCAAGACTATTCCTCCTGTTAACAAAATAGAAATCTTGTTAATCTGTCACTACAACCGTAAAAACACCCTTAAAAATCCGTATAACTTCAAACATATTCTTTAAAGGTAGTGGAAGTGCGTCTCAGAAGTATTTCAGAATATTGTCCTCATTACCACGATGCACTTCTCGACCTTCCGAACTTTCCCCGGCAGTGTTGGTGCACTCTCACCCAGCCTCTGACTCCAAGTCCTTCAGTGGCGACAGTCAGTGCTTGATACAGGAGTCTAAAGGTCGCCACTCGATCACCATGAGGTCGGTCGAGGAAATCAGAACGGATATGCCCAAACAAATTATTGGTAGTGTTCGCCCCACATTCTAGGACCGTGTTCTTGTAAAATCTTTCGGCTACTTATCTCGATTACTTTTAACGGGCTCTTGTTGAAGTTGCAGGGGGTCTTCGAAGGAGTTTTCATGATTCTAGTGATAGTTCAACAGAGTCTAGTGGAAGTAATAGAAGTTTTTAAGTCTGTTTTTGTGATTCTAGTGATCGTTTAACAGAATCTCATGGAAGTTGTTGATGTTTTCAAAGGTGTTTTCATGATTCTGTGATAGTTTTAATAAGTATCATTCACTTTTAACAGACTGTCTAAGTTATGGAGGGTTTTCAAGACTGTTCTTATGATTCTAGTGATACAAATTGAAAAAAAAGTATTGCTGTGGGACTTCCTTCTTTCCAGCGACACTTTATTCAATCATCAAGCCTATTTTTCCAAAAAAAAAAAAACGCACATGCCAAACCAGTTTGTCAAGCTATCGCCGAGTGAGTGAGAAGCACCCACAAGCCTCCTGGCAACCTGTCTTCAACGCTGCACTTGGAAGCTCTGAGTGGAGGCGTGAGCTTCCAGAAGGGCGTCACTCTACCAACCTGCTTGTACCACCACGATCAGGCTCTATCCACCTAAAGACACGACTTCTTCACTCTTGGACTCCTAATGACAACGTGACGCTTGCTACTTCTCTCGACTAATCCTTGACTACTTAAGTGAACAGAGAGCGGAATGGAGTGAAGCTTTCTTGAAGTGGACTGCAGTGGAGGTGAGACAAGCTCTCTAGTACTGGAGTGGGGTGAACAGGAGTCAGTAAAACCATACACTCTTAGAAGTATGTACTGGATCACTCTTCCTGCACGTGGTGTCTGGAAGCAATACTATAATCTTGCAGCACAATTTTACCACACCATTTCATTAAACCTGAGAGACCATCGGAGTCTAAGGCAAAGGTTCCTGTGCGGAAAAAAAAAAAAAAAAAAATCAGTATGCCAGTGGCCAATGTCCTCATAAACATGATCTTGTATGAATGTGGGTAATTAACCTACTTACCAAAGGCTCGCGGGGAAGGGCTGTTGTCGAGGGGCAAGCCATGCGTAAGGGCGGCCACCACACACACCCACAGAACTGCCCACGCCATGCCCGGCTGTGTGGCGCACCTTTCTTCTTCCCTTTCTCAAGCAGCACCGAAATTTAAAGGACTGACACGCGAGGGGCAGGGTTGAGCACCGGAGCGCGCTGCTGTCAGTCACACACAGGGAGGAGTGGCGCACGTGAGCCTTGCCTGCTCGCACCACCCGTAATGACTCTCACTGTGCCGCCGCGGCCTGCTCCAGTCCTCCTGCCACCGCCTAAGTTTCCCTCCGGTTGTCACACACCACAATATCTCTCCAGCAGCAGCAGTCGGGCGTTCCTCACACGTCAACACGCACATTGACTACAACTGGTAATAATTACTTTAACTATATAATTGTCGTGTGCCAATTATTATAGAGAGGTTGACCTGAATCTGATAATGTTCTTCCCTCATACCTGTTACATTAGTAGACCGTAGCACGCACACACACACACACACACACACACACACACTTTAAGGAACATTATAGGCAGGTCACTGAAAAATAGTAATGGCAGTAGTAGTAGTAGTAGTAGTAGTAGTAGTAATAGTAATAATAATAATGATAGTAATAATAATAATAATAATAATAATAATAATAATAATAATAATAATAACAATAACAATAACAATAACGATAACAGTAATAATAATATATGAAGAAAATAAAAAGCTAAATCCACAGCTTATGTAGTTGGTATGTAATTACATAGTTACTACGTGTATTGCTATACAAGTTTGGAAAAACCACATGATGGTTTATTTTTATGAGAAAGGACGTGACATTTCGTGAGTGACGGAAGCAAAGTGAGATGCGACTCATTGCGTTTGATGATCTGAACAGTAGGGTAGGCAGTGAGCAATGAGCCAGCCTTAGGGAGTCTTGGTGGGGCGTGATTCCCAGATAGAGGTCCGTAATCAGAAGCGCTTTGCTCTCAGTCATCACGACTATTTTCAAATCCCACAAAAATTATTAACCGGCTTCTCAAGACTTTGTCATGTTAGAAATGTGGAAATTTTGTTGATCTGTCATTAGAACCATGAAAAAAAAAAAAAAACATAAAAACCTGTGCAACTTCAAGTAGAGACTTTTGAAGGCAGTGGAGGTGTGGAGCAGAGGTGCTTTAGAATATGGTCCAGAGCACCTTGAGAACACTGTGGGCCTGCGCGCATCCTGCTGCACCTCACTCCCATGCAAACACTGATCCGAGAACTGATTTACGTGGCAGTGCTGTGTTATTACTAAGCAGTCCTCTATACGCGGAACAACTTTCATTTGTTCCCATTTCAGAGAAGAAATCCGAAACACTTCCTGTGACGGTTAACATTATACCACGGGTGGGTAGGCACGATATCACGTTAATAATCATGCTCAGGCACAGAGTGATTCAATGGTGAGCAGGTGGTATGGCTGCGGAAGTGAATCCAGGAGACAAATTGCCGGGGTTGTCTTCTTTCTCACCGCGATCCCCGAGCACCTGGCTGTGAATACATACTGCACGGCACGCCACACGAGGAATGACTCTGTGACCTTGTTTCCCGCTGGGAGCTGTGTGTGTGTGTATGTGTGTGTAAAATGGTTTCCAACACACAGATACGGATATGAACACTACTACTACTACTACTACTACTACTACTACTACTACTACTACTGACGTTCAGTAATTTTTTATTTCTTTGTTTCAGCTTGTTACTAACATTTGATTGTTTGTATAAATAGTATTGATTGTTCAAAGTGTTTTCTTATTACAGTAAGATCATCAACGGTTGGTGAAGATTCAGCTGGGCAAGAGCAAGTGAGCTGCCAGCGGGCGAGGGAGGCAACGCTGTTAAGTGAGGCTAGTGAAGGAGACGGTGAATGAAGATCGTGCTGCACTTGCGTCCTATGAACTATGTAATGTTAAGTTTTATTATTATTGTAAATCATACCGCTTAAAAATATAATATGTAGCTAATTCCCTTGTGTATAAGTTTCCAGTGTGTGTGTGTGGGCGGCTTGGTGGGTGAGTGGTTTGGTGAGCGGGGTGTAAACTAGAACACAATGAAGCGAGAGGCGATGGTTCACTCTAGTGTTCATACGATTCACTCTTACTAGTAGAACAGAGAGAATAGGATGAGGAAATAGGTTATGACAATTCTTAACAACCCAGTTAGTGTACAAGGGAGGAAGAATACAAAGTTACCAGACTGAACGCATAAGACAAGGGTGTTATCAGACAATAAGGAAGGTGAATCGCATTAATGAACCCTGCCAATACTGTACTGGAGTCCTGAGAATAAAAAGATTTATACGAAACAGCTTCTGCCATAAACAATCAACAATGAAGCCTCACATCTGCATGAAACAGGCAACCGCTGCTTCATTACATGAGCGAGGAAGCTACACTGGTAACAACTGGATTTGACGGAGTCACTCAGTATAGTGGATCTACTGGTTCTCATATATATATATATATATATATATATATATATATATATATATATATATATATATATATATATATATATATATATATATATATATATATATATATATATATATAAAGTGTTAGATGATAGGAATAAGATACTACATCATGCTATACAGAAGTGTACTTAACTACTTATTGTATTAAAGGGAGCGGTCAGGTTGTCTGAACGAGGTGTCAGAAGCATCTAATACTTGTCTAGCTCCTAGGGGGAGGGGGAGGCCGCCGACACCCCACTGCTCTGCCACATTGAGGGTTTGGTTCCCTGAATGATGCAAGCAGTGGTCTGAGGGTGTCTGGTGGTCCTACCATGCAAATGTCAATTGATCTGACCTGCAAGTTACTCTCACACCTGTGCTGCGGTGACTCTTAGTGAGGCGAGTGAGAAAAATTCATTCACTCTTCTCTCCTCTGTAAGGATTTCAACCCAAAATCAATATAATTTCGGCAAAAGGTTATATTGCTCAAATTAACCTGACCTCTTAATGCAAGCCTCCACAGTCACAATCACTGCCTCTGACTCCACCACGTGACAAGTCTCCCCATCCTTCTCCACTCATCTCTGGCGTGTCTTCTTGTTTTAGTTCTACATGACAGAACATTAAAACATTTCTTCAGTTAAAGCTTTTTATTTAAATAAGGGCATATAAGCCATACTGTATACAAATTGTAACAGCATGTATAACATCCACATAAATAGACTTGACTCTTCGCCAAGCAATGTTCACCAAGCAATGCCACAAACAGTATCATTAATTTAATATCTATAGTGTTTACTGTGTTATCACAATTAGTTGTGGGTGTAGTAATATACCCTTCATGTATGAGAGAGAGAGAGAGAGAGAGAGAGAGAGAGAGAGAGAGAGAGAGAGAGAGAGAGAGAGAGAGAGAGAGAGAGAGAGAGAGAGAGAGAGAGAGAGAGAGAGAGAGGAATGTTTTCAAAATGTAATAATGGATGAGGAGAGATCATTCTTAAAACCAATAAAACTGTACAAATAAGTGAGCTGTCTGTTCTACCACTTACCTTTCAATTAATTAATAAATAGTAAAATCATTAAGTACTAAAAGCTGTTTATCTACAAGAATGAGAGAAAGAAAGAGTTCATACACATACACATATATTGATGCTGAGTCATTTGAAACAATAGCTTAACATTTTCCTAATGAAAGCTCTTCAGGCAATGAAAAACCTCACCAGGATCAAGGCTGCACTTCAAGCATAAGACACCTTAAGTAAAGACAATTCCTTGCTCTTACTCCGGACACAATGGCAGTGTCTCAGAATGCTCTCACATGCACACATAATTTCTGTTCCTTTAAATCAAGTATCTAAGCAACATTTAAAGCACAATGTTTAGCTTTTCCTCAAGAAAAACATACCAAATTTCACCCTCAACCTATATCTGTGGGTATGAACTTACTGGTGATGATCTTTATTTAGTTTTCTACATTTTTCACTGTGCACAATGTAATACATTAGATAAAGACATTTAATTTATGCAATGAAAGGTTTATGGGAACTATACCTGTCATCTCCCTATTAAATATATATTTTCATGAGAGACATCAAGACCTTCTGGAGCTTTGGAAAGTCATGGTTGGTTTTGGAATATTGGAGTGGCATTAGCATGATTATTTACTTTCATTACTTCCTCATAAATAAATCCACACACACACACACACACACACACACACACACACACACACACACACACACACACACACACACACACACACTGCAGATTTGGATAGGTTCTTTCAATGCTCTTCACATATGAGGAAAATTAATGGATTCATGTTCTAGCAGCCCTGCCCTTCCACTTCCCACTGCCACCTCCAGCTTACTCTTTTACCTCTTCACTTTCACCCTGTTCCTTAGCTATTTCTTCTTTTTCTTGCTCCTTCTCAGTCTGTTCCTTAACTTCTAATACCTGTTCTGTTTTCTCTGCTTCCTTTCCCTGGCCTTCAACACCATCACCCTTCCCCTCAGCACTGTCATCCCCCTCAAAGGTGTCTCCCTGCTTGGGCTCTGTTCCTTGGTTGTCAAAGGCAATCTCCTCTGGGTCTGGGGCACGAGGTAGGAACTCCTCTCCAGGGAACATGCGCCCAAAGATTGAACGAGCCTGCAGAGGAAGTGAGAGAAGTGAAGTTGTTTACAGCTGTCATGCATCAAATGAGTAGCTTCGTAAATGAGATTTGAACTGTGTTGATGTAAGAGGATACTAAAATGTATGAAAATATGGTCTCTGATGACTGGAGGTAATGCTGTACATGGAGGAGAGTGGGTGTCAGATATATCAGCATACTGACAGAAAGGTTGCTGTTGCTCACCTGTTCAATAGCCAAATCATAGTCCAGATCAGTGTTGGGACCTGGACACAGATAAAGGTTTCCAGGCATGCTCGTTTCTAGGTCACATCCACTGTGGTCAACCTGAAATATATTCATAGTATCACTTCAAACATACAAATCAATGAGCATCAGTCAAAACAATGAGCCAGAAACTCTCTTGATCTCTATCTTCTGGTGCAACACACAAAAAGACACACACATACACACTGATGAAGTTGCGTGTGCAGGGAACATTCATAGCTTTAAAGATAAATATGACAAATTCGTTTTAAAAGAGAAGACACTATGAGCTTGAGTCCTCTAAAGATACAATTAGAAATGAACAATTAGGTAAGAACACACAAACCACTTCTAGAGCAGGGCCAAGCCTCACCTGGTTGAAGTAGAGGCTCCACACAATCCTTGGCTTGCTGCTGGTGTCATCTGCCTCTGTGGTCAGCAGGCGCTCCACAACCACCCGCAAGTCACTCTCTGCATCCGTCCCCTGGCAGGTCATGTGCACACAGTCTGTTCATGAGATAAAGGATCATATTCTGAAACACTTCTATCCACACCTCCACTATTTTCAAAAGGCTGTACTTGAAGTGACAAGGATTTTCAAGTGTGTTTTTACAATTCTAGTGACAGATTAATATTTCTATGTTATTAACACTCATGAGAACCCAGCTAATTATCTCATTAGCCTTAGTAAATAGTCGTGATTAGAAAGCGAAGGATTTCTGGATATGAGTCAAAGACTGTAAGAGGTATTTCTCATTCCACACTCACTGAATTCCAAAGCTTTTAAAAAAAAATACATTCTATTTGGCCTCCTACTGTAAAAAGTATTGGGGTATATCACTCAAATATGTCTCTTGATATTCATGCCATTTATATTTGTCAAAAATCATACCAGATCTGTTCTATGACTTGCCAAAACTCAGCTCCAAGTATACTGCTTATCCAAGTCTTGTTGCAGCTCCTTACAGTAGTCAACACTCACAAAGAACCTCATCAGTTTAACATCATCTGGTAATATATATATGTAGTAACTCAGCTGTTCTGACTCATCATTGACATAAACCAAAATTATTACTGAGTGTGTGTGTGTGTGTTTAAACTATAGCTTCTTAAGTATCTGCAGCAGTGTGGTGGAGAGGTACTCACACAAGTCCTTGGGGCACACGTGAGTCCCAGGTCCCACCTCCAACACTGTGACTGGAATCGGGTTGCCTTCCTTAGCAGGGACACGCAACAATGTCAGCTGCTCCTTCTCGTGAGGCAGGATGGATCTAGTATGGACAGCTAAAGTAAATTTTCTATCTATTAAATGATCAATCAGTTATTTCCTAAATAGACACAGGGAATATGGCAGCAGTGTTCTTCCAGCCAGCAAGGGTTTCTCCATCACAGAGGGAAAACCTTTTGTTAGTTGTGAGATCAGCCATAACTGTTACCATTACTAGTTCACCATTTACAATGAAAAGCAATGACTGAAACAACTTTTACTCAATCAAAATTCAATCAGTATGCGCCCGACAGGTAACGTTAATATCTACCAACCTATCAGTGAGGAAGACAGCACGTGACACCCCTTGAGTTGATCCATCCCGGGGAAGGTAGTCTCTGGGTGCATGAGAGGCACTCATCACCAGGTGGTTGCAGGTGAACCTTTGGCCTTCTGACAGCAAACCTCGACAGGTATGAGAGGGTGAGTGCACCACCAGGGAAGAAACAGGCTTGCGCAGGATGTAGATACCCTCAAAGACAGCACATAATCTGCAAAGGAGATGTTTTTTGTGACCATGAAATAAATACTGAAATCACCAATCTACAGACCTACAGACTTTCTACTGAATGACATGTATATGTAACTACCAGATACATGAGAAAAATTTTATGTTGCAATTAGCCTCTTTTGGTCTCCAGCTCTTCATACATCACAATCATTCCCATGTCACTAAATGGAAAACTAACAAATATGTGAGTGGATGCATATCTCTATAGTTCCATCAAGAGTTCCACCTGAGGACACAACCATGTGAACATGTAAATGTGCTGGACTGCCTGATTTAGGAAGAAAACACCAAGTTGTTGGTTTTTCTTTTCTAAATACCTATAGGCAGACTTTGCAGAAGCTTCACATCACAATTTTCATTAATTACAATACTATCACAAAAAAAAAAAATATTCAGGCATAGAATATAGAATCAACTACCACAAGGGAGCTTAAGTTGATAGTGATCGTCACACACCACTCCAGACTAACCTGCAAAATGCCTGGGGCAACTCTCCACTGCCATACATGGAGAAGAGGAATGGAGTGGTTCCATAGCGGCCCAGGCTGGTGAGGAAGGCTCGGGTGCGCTCCAGTCCCTCTTTGCACCCAGCCCCTTCCCCAACCATGCCAATGGCTTCCGTAACAAAGTGGATGAGGTTGTCCGTCAGCTTCTTGGAACGCAGGAAGTCCACGAAGGGTTTGTCAAGGTGCTCTGTATGATGAAGAAAGAGTAAGTAAAAATTTCTGAGGAAATAATGAAGTAGTTGTTGCTACAAAAATACATAGGCATAAAATGTAATGAAAAATTCCTAGCTTTTTTTTTCCTAACTGCTGTTATATCCACATACTTCATCAAACAGTTTACCCCTCAAGTGCTACTGATGCCCTTACCCTCCAGCTGTTCTGGGTGACGATCATACTGGTGACAGAATTCTAGGAACTTCATGAGAAGGCGTTTCTCTACCAGGGTGACAGCAGAGGTGGTGAACACATCACTACGGGAACATGGCACCACAAGCAGGTTGCCCTCGTCCCCTCCAAGCCAGGTCAACACCCGGGAAATGCACTTGAACTCCACATACCTGAAGGACAAGAAACTGATTAAGCAGGAATGTCATGATGATGGGACTAAGCTACTTCCCTATTTATTTAAGTCTCCTCCTTTTGCCGTTTCCTTAGAGTGAGGGGTTGATGCCATGTACAAGTCTCCTTCAGTTCTTTCTGTCCCTTGCACCTTCCTCTGTGACTCATCCTTTGCAGCTGTTCCCCAATTCCATCCATCTCACTTACTGTCTTCTCCTTGATCTTTTTCCCTTAACTGGTTTTCTCCAGGCTCTTTTAATCAGTTCCTGGTCTTCTCTTCTTATTATGTGACCAAACCATTCCTATACATTTCAGTACCAAGTCTTAAGCATTGAAATCCAAGCTAGATGATCTTTTAGGATGTCAAAGTCAAGGTAGCATTACCCATTCATTGTAACACTGCTGGAACAAAACTACAAGTCTGCCCTTCCCTTCCCTTCATGTAACTGCTTTATGATATTCTATGCCAGTCTTGAGTAGAATATGCAAATACTTCACTCATACTATTCTTATGCCCTTCCAAACATACTCAGTCACACATACACATATACTGTCAGACATCAGTACTGTGCAGTCTTCTCTCTCTCTCTCTCTCTCTCTCTCTCTCTCTCTCTCTCTCTCTCTCTCTCTCTCTCTCTCTCTCTCTCTCTCTCTCTCTCTCTCTCTCTCAGTCCCATCCTTACCTGGCAATGTTGGAGGATATAAGGAGCTCCACCATGGGCCCCTGGGAGTAAAGCAGCTGGAAACATAAGGCAAATGATATTTACATTTTGATGTCAGTGGAAAGACTTGATATTCTTCCACAGCCCCTGAACCTTTCAGTCCTCCTCTGTTTATTATCTACCCTAATAATTACCAGTCTGTGTGCCAATGTTATTTCCTTGAAGTAATATGAACATTTTCCTAAATAAAGAGCCTTGATATTATTCTAATGCATTGTTGTTATTTGTCTTTATCCTTGGTATCTAATGATGAATGCTGTACTCTTCTGTTTAGTTTACATAACCTTATTGAGTGTTCCCTCACAAAGAAACATTCAATACACACAGGTTCAGGCTCACCTTGGGGGCCAAGTCCAGATTGAATTTTCTACTAAGATTCAAAAGTTCTTCCTGAGACCATTCTTTTTTCCCTCCACTTTCCTCCTTTTCAGATTTCATTGTGGTACTATCTTGGGTTTGATCTGCTTGAGGCATTTCCTGTGCTACACCCTGTGCTGTGGCCTCCACTGCATCTTGAGCTGTGTCCTGAGGCATGGCCTGCACTGCATCTTGTGCTGTGTCCTGAGGTGTTGCTGGTGGAGTGTCTGGTGTGCCTGTCACCTGTGTGCTCTCACCACCACTGCCTTCCTCCTTGACAACTTGCTCAACTGGAGCAGCTGCAGCAGGCTCTGGTGAGGGACTCGGCAGGGGCTCCTTTCTATAAAGATATAAAATAGCCAATGTACTGAGTGTGTGTGTGTGTGTGTGTGTGTGTGTGTGTGTGTGTGTGTGTGTGTATGTGTACTTTGTCTCAGCTAACCTCTTTCCACAGATGTAAAGACATACAGATAGGAAAACAGCCTTGTCACCTAGTGCAAGTGTCTTACGCAGAGGCAAGGCAGCATCAGCATGCATCACAAGACTGAGGGCAGCAAGTGTACTCACGGGACATGCCAGGTCTGCCTCACTCCAGAGTAATCCTCAGACGGGTTGGCCACACCAACAAGCTGCTCCCCTTCCTCCAGTTCACAGTCCCCTGCACAAGACAAAGGAGTGATGCACATTAGAAACAGTGACAATTACATTACCTAAGTAAAACTTGCACCAGCAAATGCTGTGTTTATAGTGGAGGAAGCAGTAAGAATCCTGAAGACAGTAGCTGATCACCAGATCCATCCAACACAATTGTAACAAAAATAAGGGCACAAGATTTTAAGCTCCAGCTATATGTGTTCTCAGGGCAGTGTGGACACTGTTTCCTATCTAGGAATATCACTCAAGAAATAGTGTCTTACCTATGTATCTTAAAAGCCTAGTGCACTTGTGGAACTTTCCCTCAGGGCAGCAGCTGTGTCAAAACAGCCTCCTTTCCTAAAGAATCCATAGGATAAATCTATTTTAGCTCACATATGCAACTAAAACAATAACTACATATATAGTTTGGAGATCACAAACCTGGAGGGGTTGGGGCAGGTGTGGTTGTGACCTCATCCACCCACTGCTGTGCCCCTTTCAAGGTAAATGATGCCCACTGGACCCCATAGTAGTCATTCCTGTAGGATGAAGAGTCAGAGTTACATCACTGGCAGAAAGGTGATGTGAATACATAATGAGTCACTAATCAGTCAACACATTAAAATATTTGTGTATAAATGAAGTGTAAAGGAAACACTGGTGGCACAGGTCAACACTCAATATGGAAACACTGTTCACCTTATCCCATAGTTACACACAAAAATAGAACTACACCAAAAACTAATGCCAAAGTCCTGAAGGTATAAGATGGAAAGGACAAATTTTTACAATCTAAGGAAACAGTTTCAAAAATTTTTATAAAACTCTAGCACCAATTCCAATATTAATAAAACCACAATAAAAAATGACTCACTTATCAATATGAAGTACTTTCTTGCCAACGCGTGCTGCTGCTGCTGCGACCACACACTCCACCAGCCCTGGGGACATGCACCACCAATCAGAGGCTTTATCAACAACAAGAAATAGTACATATCAAATGCCAGTCTCATAGAATAAACCCTTTCATTCTGGGCATTTCCAACCCAATATATATACAGAGTTTTCCCAAGAGTACAGCAGTAAGGAGAAGATTAACTAAATATTTCACACCTTTCAAGCATGAGCCATCCACCTCCTCTCCCCCATTTCTCCCTCCTTTTCCCACTAACAGTAAGCATAGAATAGTTACACAAACAGCTTAGTAAGGGCCTCAAGATCTATTGCTGTTTGGATCTCCTTTGTATTCATTTTGCATTTTTCTTAAATAGAATGGAGGGTGGAGAAGGTAAAGAATGAGCGGGGTTAAGGTGGAAGAGGAGGAGGAGGAGGAGGAGGAGGAGGAGGAGGAGGAGGAGGAGGAGGAGGAGGAGGAGGAGGAGGAAGTGGAAGAAGAAGAAGAAGAAGAAGAAGAAGAAGAAGAAGAAGAAGAAGAAGAGAGAGAGAGAGAGAGAGAGAGAGAGAGAGAGAGAGAGAGAGAGAGAGAGAGAGAGAGAGAGAGAGAGAGAGAGAGAGAGAGGGAGAGAGAGGGAGAGAGAGAGTGGGGGTTTTGGGGGGCAGGATCTGACCTTACGCGGTCTTCTTTCTTTAAGTCAACTGAAGCTTTTACATGCCGATAAGTTAATCCCCCGAAGATCACAATAAGCGGAAAGCTGCGTGAAATAGGGGATGCTGCGGGTTCGTGACTTATGGCGTGACTAAAGATGAGTCATGCAGGTAAGAGAATAATTAACAGCAACTCACCTGTCCCCACCACAATCACCTCATACTGCGTGGGCAAATCATCATCCATCTTGCTGAATATATTTCTCTTCCCCCTTAGAGTGACGCTGTGTTCATACCCTGCAGCCCTGGCTCAGTGAAGAGGGGGAGGGGGTGGAGTCTGTGCGTAGTGACTGGCACCTCGGGTTTTCTATCTCTCCTGCTTCTTCTTGTGATCCGTTCCGCTTCGTATTGTATTAGCTCTTCTCCTGCACTTGTCTCTTGGGTTTTATGCTGGCTACCTTCTCTCCCAGGGCTTAGTTAAGAGTGCATCAGCTCAGCCTGTCAGGGAGTGTCTCAGAATGTCACGGTAGTGGTTTGTTGTGACTCCTTGGATCATCTCGACCTAGGGTGCGGTTTTCTCTACCTTTCTTCATCTCAACCCACGGTATTCCTCGGGTTTTATAAAAACAACAGCAGTATCCAGGACAATTAAATAAGAATATAAATAATTCCTATAATCATCCTATTACCTGGTATTTCTCCTCTCTTAGCTTCAGTCGCAAAAAATCCACATAGGTAGGAGTAATATATTAAACACCTACCTTTATCTCCAGGAATACATGCATTAAATACGATGGAAAAATACAAAGATGCTTTATTTATTTTATTTTATTTCATAAAAAGCCCAAATAGTGGAGTTTCAGACCTTAGAGTTGCATGTTGTTCAATCACCAAAAATTCTTCGCGGGAAAAGTGTTACGGTGCGAGGCAGGATGGGGTGTGTCCAGAGCAGCGGGCGGGAAGAGGCGGCAGGGAAGGTCGAGGAGCCTCCCAAAGCTTATTCATGGTGAGGAAAGGTTGCTGCAGAGGGTGTGGGTGGCTTGTGGTTCTGAGATGCACGGGTGTGAGTTGTGGCGAGCATGTGCCGCAGAGTTGAGGGGTTGAGCGGGGCGTGCCTTCCAATGTTTTTGTGACGGACTGAACACAAACTTGTCCTTTCAAAGCTTATTCATGATGAGGAGGAGACTGCTGCAGAGGGCATGGTCGGCTTGTAGTGTAGAGATGGGCATTCGTGGAAAATTGGGCCATTTATGCATTTCCTTTGCAGTATTACCACCTTGGACGAGCGAGGATACTGTCACGCTGGGCGGAAGAGGCTACCAGCCATGCACACCCTCCTTTTTTTTTTTTCTATCTATTAATTTACTTATTTATTTAATTTTTTTACCACAATCACCACAATCTCTTTCACTATATCAAGTTCTCTTTCTCTTTCTATTTATATCTTTCGTGGAGAGAGAAAATGGGATGCATTTCTTCTTATAGGTAACACACACACACACACACACAGACATGATGTCCATCTCACAACTTAAAAGTAATCATATCTCGTGCCTGGAAAGATAGGTAGAGGGAGAGAGAGAGAGAGAGGTATGCATTTCCTTAGGTAACACACACACACACACACACACACACACACACACTCACACTGCATAACTAGCAATTATACCGACATTTTGCAGGCCCACCCAGCCCGGGACCCCAATTCTCCATGAGTGCCTAGAGATGCACAAGTGTGAGGTGTGGCGTGCATGTGCCACAGGGTTGAGGGGCGGGGCGTGCCATCCAGTGTGTTGTGACAGGAGCCAAACCAATACTGGCACAGGGAATAACAAAATCATTGTCTAGGGTTGTGTCTGCTGCCACCTGTATGCATGCATGGGGGAGTGACACGCATGAGGTCAGGCCAGGTGAGGCATGTGTGTGTGTATGTCCCATGCTGCCCCTGCTGAGCTCCTGTGTGATCCTTGCTGCAGTACAGGACATAGGTTGTGTTCAGTACCATGGAGTTAATAAGGTGTGGATCATTATAAAAACTAAGAGAATTTTTACTAGCCTGCATTATTGATATCTGGAAATGTTTGATTATTCTTACTTGATGGGCTGCATAAAATACCACAGTAAAATAAGTCTCCAGTGCTTATTTAATATTGGTAAAAATAAGAAAGTAAAGTAATATTTGGATAAGAACTGTACCTCAAAGAGCTGATCCCCATGCCAGCCAATTCTCTTTTCTGCAGTAATTAACTTCCAGATGACTTGTGGAGCTTACACATAACAGGGTCGAGCTTCACCTTCACATACCAGTCATGTGATGCTGATCATGTGTGCCTTGCAGGGACCGGAAAGACAAAGTTGACCCGGCAGACTTCACTCTGGAGGGTCTGAGGGGAGAGGAGGCCGGAAGAGTTCCAGGGAGCATCAATGGCCAGCAGTTCATCATCCAGAATTGCCAATCTTCACATATCTTTCTCCTGGACCACATCAACACCATTACCATCGACGACTGCTCCGACTGTACTATCTTCATTGGCCCCACAACTGGCAGGTGAGATGTCTGCCTTCACTGCCTGGACACCTCACTGTAGCAACTTTCCTTCCTTGTACAGTTGAGAAAACCCTAACCTGGTGTGAGCGTGAATGATGTAAATGCAAAGCTGTGTGTGTGTCAGAGGTCTTTTTCCCTAAGGAACAACACTTTTCTTTTGCTGTCAAAATATTTCACTTTTTTTTTTTCCTATGCATTTCTTATACCAAGTTAGAGTTTTCCCATTATTATGGAAACAGATTATGTTAAAGAGCCTAAGTCTGCTTCTTTCTACTATTTAGCAGGTATTCTTAATGTGTACTGTGATACACCATTAGCAGAATATGACAGTGTAGGTGAAGAGTTCAAAATTTGTGTGGTTATATTTTAAAATCAGATTAGTAACATGTTCAGGTATTTTTTATGTTGTTGTAAATGTAAAACAACAAGATGATAGAATGAAAAGGCTAAGCTATGAGATGAATGAATGCTTAAAAAAAATAAAGCAATAAAAAAGAAGGAAGGTAATTGTGGAGACATAAAAATGCAGTAACTCTAAACCAGTTTTTAAAACAAAGAATTTACCCCTTCATTATATTATGGAAGCATTAAATATATGACTTGTGCAGTTCAGTTCCTTCACCATCAATAGTAATGCTGATAGTGATATTGCAGTGTGTTTGTGAGGGACTGTCAGGAGTGTGTGGTGGTGGGTGCATGTGGCCAGTTCAGGACTCGAGACTGTTGCCGCCTAGAGGTGTATCTGCTGTGCCAGACTCAGCCCATCATTGAGGCCTCCAGCAAGATGAAGTTTGGCTGCTTCCAAGCTTTTTATCCACAACTCAAGGGTAGGGACATTATTTATCTTGCTTTGTTGACTCCTCATCCTCATCTTTTACTTCCTTCTTCTCGTTTTTCCTTCTTCTCCTTCTCCCATTATTATTATTATTATTATTATTATCATTATTATTATTATTATTATTGTTGTTGTTATTGTTGTTATTGTTGTTGTTGTTGTTATCATTATAGTCCATTTTCCAGTCTCATTACAAATCACTATCAGAATTTTGCTGCTACTAATGTGCAAATAATATAACAGGGAGGGATGCTACTGTTATATGAATCCACACTTCATTGAAATTGCTGTATAGTTGGTTTTGTCTCTAGACCACTTCAGCAAGGCCAGTCTAAGTGTGTTCAACAACAACTGGTCCAATGTGTATGACTTCACGCCAGTGGATGGAGAGACCAACTGGAGCACCATCACTCAGCCCTCTGCCCTGCCCCATGCATTCCCCTTGCCCAGGTCCCAGCTCCTTGCCAGGTGATTTCAGCAGTGCTTTGTACACATTCAGGTTCAGGTTCAAAAGTCCGGAAATGTTCAGTCACCACCAATGAGATCTTAATCTTCAGGCAAACTTGAAATACAGAAAATACTGTATAATATCTGAACAAAAATAGAAATTTACCCATGCTGGACCTTGTTATCCAAGCTAGAATGTGACTGTATGTGATCCAGCTAACTGTTTAGTGTGGTATGAGGAAAGAGTGAAGCATGTGTGAGGCTAGAGATGAACTGATAGCACTCACTGTTGGTGCCAGGCTGGGTAATAGAGAGGCATGAAAAAAATGCTATAGGATGGAGTTAAACTAAGTTATGCATAGAGTGGTGTGAGGCAGGTTGAATTCTTTCCAGTGTGGGGCTGAGTGTGGAGGAAGAGTCCAGTGTGGTGCCCTACACACTGGGGTCACCTCAGTATCATGGGCAGGAAGCTGCCCTCGTCATCCTTTTCCATGACAATGATCAACACCACAAGGCCACCGCATTCATTGCTGCCCTTAGGAGTCAGGTGGTGAGTACTCTGCATATGTTGTCCTTATCACAAGTCCTGGTTTCATAGCCGAAATTACCAGTCTCAGGATCCTTATAGTACATTATTATATAATCTTGAACTCAAATATACCATAAAAAATATGATATACTAATACTAACAAAAGATCCCTTTTGAAGAAAAGTGTTGCATATATATATTTTTTTCATTTATTTATTTATTTATTTTTTATTGTATGCTGTATAGATGTGATCTTGAGGAACATGGCAGAGTTGACAAACTTAAGCAGGAGACTCCATCATTCCTTCTCATGTGACTTGGTAAGCTGATGTATGCTTGTACTTCCCTCCTCAGGTGAACTGTAGAATTCAGCACAGCCGAGAGGTGAAGATGGAGGCAGTGGATGCAGTGCGAGTGTTTCAAGGCAGTGAGCACAAGGCTGCCGTGAGTCAGGGTCCTGTCATTGCCCTCCTGTGTCTGGGCACTGGTGTGCACCAGGCATGCACTACAGTGAGTTTCTCCTTCAGTAATTTGTTAGGCTCCAAATTCTTTATCTGAATAACTTGTGGTATAGGAATATAATCATAATGAAAACATTTTTGATAACTTCAAAAAAATTGTAGAAAATTACAATAGTAGGTTCAGGGGGCATTTGCAGAACTAAAAGATTTGAAGGTTGTTTAAAAGTTTTATAAAGATATTAAGAAAACATTACTTTGTAAAGTCAGCTTGACCTCAAGAAAACATTGAAGTCTCTCATCAATAATAGTGTTTATCAATCTTTCAAATGATTCTGTGAAAAATACAAGGAAGCTTTTTTTTTTTTTTTTTTTTTTTTTTTTTTTTTTAATTAGACTATCTCTCAGTGAGCCAGGCTAATGTACTCACAAGATTGGACTGTTGAGAATTGATCCGATAGATACGAGTTGGATGGAATTCAAAATATGTCAGTTGTAATTTACTTCATCAATGATTCTTTGACACCTAACTAAAAAAAAAGGCTTTGCTAATTAAATTAGCTTTTCTTTATTCACAAGTACTTGGTAATGTGGTTTTGAATAGAAAGTAACATTTGTGGCAGTATTAACAAAAATGGTTCTCAATGTGTCTTCCCTCTGCTGTGACAGTTGGCACGTGACATGGGGGCCTACGTCACTCCAGACTCCAGCATTGGCCTCAGGCAGATTGACTCCTTCTTTTCATATGCCTCCATGAGTATGACCATGTGAATCCCTACTCATGCTAAGCACCAGTGGACCAAGGGTGTACCACAGCTGCTGCTGCTGCTGCTGCTGGGGAAGTAATGTAGGTGGAGTTCCCTAAATTATTTTCTGTGCACTCATCTTGAAGTAATATTTTCTGATGGTTGTTTTTCTCTGTTTAAATTATTTCTGTTTACTGTTTGGTTTCTTTAAGTTTAGTACACACTGTGTGTGTTAAAAGATCGATGCTAGAAGTCACAGAATAATTGCCTTCAACTATTCTGTGGAGCCTCACAAAGACAAGTGATATTTGTGTGGTTAGTTACAAAAGTTACTTGACAGGAAAATACTCTAGAGCCCCTGCATTTGTGATGATTTGGTTTAGTGATCTCTCATGTAGCTGAAAGATGTGATTAGATAATGCACTATGCTGGATATGTACATCAGTATATGACTGAGTGAAACGGTTTATTGTTCTATATGTTTTTGTGTAATTGACAGATGGACACACCATTAATCCAGAAAGTCATAGAGTACACATATCTTTCTTCCATACCTTTTCTCTTCGCTTTTTCATAATTTACAATAGAAGACATTGATCATGTGAATTGTGTGTCAAGATGAGAGAAGAGGTGGAAGTTCTATCCCATTCTCTCCTCAACACTGTCAGGGTGAAGGAGAGCAGATGGCATGAAGGTGAGGATAGATATCCTGATGCTGTGAATTTTATTCCCATGCTGGTGGAAGTCATGGCTAGCATATGCCTTGCATTGTTTCTTTTCCCAGGAACCATGAAAAGGTGACTTATTTCCATTGTTTAATTTTCAAGAAAAGACATTAGGCTTATAGGTTGCTCACTTCAGCATATCTAGGAGAACTTGAAGCCACAGCATTAGAAATTGTAAATCTAAATGAAGCACACACTGAACTTATTAATTTTTAATTCTCAGGCAGCATCACACACCACCAACTCTGCCAATCTATCTTCCACTTTTTTTTTTTTTTTATGTCATTATGTACAATCTTCTCGCTATTACATCTTTACCAGTCTTCCTCCACTGACATGCAAGATTTCAGGTGGCATTTTGGGGAATTATGATGTTGGGGCAGAATTAGCTCCTTTATTCACACAGGCTATTCAAATGTGAACTTGTCTTTCATATTAATCAGCTCTGCCATTCTACATGCTGTACTGTATTTGAGTTTGTGGATGCAGGGGCTCTGGTGTTTAGTTAAATTGGTTTATGTAATGTGTGCAGTACCTGAAAGGTTATATGTAGTACTTATGATACCAAAGAGAGTTAAGGATATATCAAAGAAATATCATTTTTCATTGCCACTTAGTTGATGTTTTGGGGATATACTCTGTATTTTATTTTCTATTGGGGATATACTCTATTTTATTTTATTTTTTAGTGTCACTGGGGTGGTGCAAACAGCTGTAATGTGATAGCTAGATCCGAGTCATTTCTTTGTAACGAGTATAGATTAAGTAGTATAACTGAACTGCTGTGGATGGAATTATTATAGATGCAGTCTTATAATCAGGTGATGAATTGCAAAGATATTCAATAACTAATTTAAGTTTATCACTCATCATGATTTGTGCCTCATCATTTGATAATCACAGAAATGTTTTATGCTGAACACTTCTGAGACAATATTGAACATTAGATTAAACAGGAGGTATGAAACATACAGTGTAACAACTTTGCTGTTTGCGGAATGTGCCACCACTACAGCACCAGGACACATCACTAGTCCACCTTATTATGAGCAAGACACAGTTCAGTTTGTTTGGATAGTGAGAGTGAGTGTTCAGTCTCCATTGTGTGAGGAGGGGGACCAATTGGGCATGTGTGGCATGCCTGTCTCTGCACCTGTCTTTGGGTGTACTTTGGCGTGAGTAAATAATTTTTAGTGTTTCACCTTGGGTTTGATATTCATAGCACACCACTTGAGCTAATCTTTTCTAGTCAAAAGCATTAAGTAAGACTCCTTTGAGATGCAGTGATAATCACTATTAGTGGAGGTACTTCTTTTCAGTGACACCACTGGTTTAATAATGTGTGTGTGTGTGTGTGTGTGTGTGTGTGTGTGTGTGTGTGTGTGTGTGTGTTTGCATTTTTATAATTCACTTACATGATTCAAGCAAGCTAAACTTCCTGCTGTTGTGTTCCTGTATCAGTCTCCAACTTGGTTCATAAATCATGGATGTTTCTTGCTTGCAAGATCTCCATCTCTGATCTTTTCTTGTTAAGTTAATCAGTTAAGAAAGGTAGATTTTGCAACATACTTTTAAGTAGGATATTTTGCAAGTTTTAAGGTTTTTCTACTGTTATGTGTACTAAGGTTCTTGAAGTGTGGTGATGGTTTTAAGTTCAGAATGTTATGTCCAAGGCACCATGGTGTCACTGATGTGTTGTGGATGATCTAGGTTGTGACCTTTTGTGTTTACTGCCTGGATAAACTTGCAAGGCTTTTACAGTACTCTATCCATCCATAAACTGTCCGTCCAGTGCCTCACACCTCCAGATGAATTATATTTTTTAGTAGATATATGTACTCTTGCACTGTGATAAATGCTGCTCATGCACTCTGTTTGGAGGCAACAGTGCCTGCCGTGCTACTATTAAATCTCTTTCCTTGAGATGGTGTTTTGTATTTGCTCCAGCCCATCTATGTAGTAGATATCTATAGCTAAAATCAGTTACCAGATCCAAATACCAAACCAAAAAGGATTTGGTTGGTGCTGCAAAATGACAAAAGCTAAATGAACTCTCTTTTCTCTCTCTCTCTCTCTCTCTTCATCTGTGTGAGTAATAGTACCACACCAAGAATATATGTAGGAATGCTTTGCATCATTGTGCTGGAGACTGCAGTACAACACACATACACTGGAAATTAATACAAATATTATTTTTATTTCTTTATTTCTTGGATAACTATTCTTAAATTTCTGGTAATCATGTGATCATCACTCAAATTCTTGATTGAGGCAGTCTTTTCACAACACTTCGCTCTTCATATACTTTATAATTTATAGGTAAAGACAAAAGTATTGTGATTAAGAGAAATGATGGCATGGCTCCAGGTCCCCCTCACTACAGTGAGTATTATCCCCTCAAGGGGGGGGGGGGGGGTGTCACAGTGACCAGCTGCTCATTGTTGCCTGGTTTTGCCTGGCACTTACACAATATCTTGGGTTTTGAAACAAATTGATCTAAATGGTGAAGCCATGAGGGGAAGGTGGGGATAGATCAGTTGATGGGACAGCATTCACAACTATTCTTTATCATCAGGTCAAGACGGTTACAATAGCTGTCCAGCAAGCTCTGACTGTACTACCATTAGAGATTATAGTTAGGCAAGTTAATAAATATTAGATTAAATAATTAAATAGATTAGATTATTAATTAAATAATTAAATAAATTATGTACTTTTATAAGGCAAGGCAAGAATTAATGATCTTTGAGGCATGATGCTACTGAAATTAGCATGTGAAAGTTATTAGTGACTAGCACCTGAAAGGTAACAAGATTAGCCCCTGAAAGGTAATGAGATTAGCACCTGAAAGGTAATGAGATTAAACCCTAAACCTAATGAGATTAGCACCTGAAAAGGTAATGAGATTAGCACCTAAACCTAATAAGATTACCACATGAAAGGTAATGAGATTAGAACCTAAAAATAACAAGATTAGCAGCTGAAAGATAACAAGATTAGCACCTAAACTTAGCACCTAAACCTAATAAGATTACCACATGAAAGGTAATGAGATTAGAACCTAAAAATAACAAGATTAGCAGCTGAAAGATAACGAGATTAGCACCTAAACTTAACAAGATTATCACCTGAAAGGTAATGAGATTAAACCCTAAATCTAACGAGATTAGCACCTGAAAGGTAATGAGATTAGCACCTAAAAAGATTAACACCGGAAAGGTAATGAGATTAGCACCTAAACCCAACAAGATTAGCACCTGAAAGGTAATGAGATTAGCACCTAAACCTAACAAGATTAGCACCTGAAAGGTAATGAGATTAGCACCTAAACCCAACAAGATTAGCACCTGAAAGGTAATGAGATTAGCACCTAAACCTAACAAGATTAGCACCTGAAAGGTAATGAGATTAGCACCTAAACCTAACGAGATTGGCACCTGAAAGGTAACGAGATTAGCAACTGAAAGGTAATGAGATTAGCACCTGAAAGGTAACGAGATTAGCACCTGAAAGATAACAAGATTAGCACCTAAACCTAACGAGATTAGCACCTGAAAGGTAACGAGATCAGCACCTAAACCTAACGAGATCAGCACCTGAAAGGTAACGAGATTAGCACCTGAAAGTTAACGAGATTAGCATCTGAAAGTTAACGAGATTAGCATCTGAAAGTTAACGAGATTAGCATCTGAAAGTTAACGAGATTAGCATCTGATAGATGACGAGATTAGCATCTGACAGATGACGAGATTAGCACCTTAAAGGTAAGGAGATTAGCACCTGAAACGTAAGGAGATTAGTCCCTAAACAATTTTAGCACCTGAAAGGTAACGAGATTAGTCCCTAAACCTAATGAAATTAACCCCTAAGCCTATTGAGATTAGTACCTGAAAGGTAATGTACGTGATTAGCACCTGAAATTTAAGTTGATATTATCACCTACAAGACAACTTTCCTCACCGTAACACGTGCGTCCATTGCCTGCTGACGAGGCACCTTTCCCTTCTTCAACCGGCGTTTCCTTTTTCCTCTTTCCTCTTGGAGCTCGTAGCGGGCACGTGTTTGCGATGTCCCATTACTTAAGCAGCAAGAGTCCCTTCGTCGCAATACCATCCTCTTCCCAGTAATCCCCACACAACCCTATAAAAACGTGATTTTCAGTCAGCATAATACAGCCGAAAAGCAAATACCGTAAAAGTTCACTTGTTTAATGCCGCTGTATACTCGTATTGCACTTACTAATGTATCACGCCACTGGTTTCTCCATGCATCTTCTTCACTAATTTCCGTTGCATCTCGTCACTGGTGTTGATTGCATTGCTGTGGAATGATCTACACAATTAGTACACCTGTAAGGCAATCAGGGTTAGCAGCCTAGCAACCTAGCATCCTAACGTCCTAGGAAACGGTGCCTTTCCGTATCTGATACGAAGGGTTGCTCCCAGCGCTGTCCCGCGTTGTCCCGCGATGAACCTGTGACATGGTACTTACCTACAAACACAGAAAAGAAATTATGTTAGATCTTGTGGTGCTTCATGTATACTGGTCTGAATGAGCAATTATATACTTCAATGCTAAATCTCCCCAGGTTAAACTATTCATTCATATCGACCCATGCAAATTTTCTTAAAAGTATTGCAAAATTCCATGCAATTCCACCTGAAGACCATTGACAGAACAACCACTACAATCCCTTAATTATAATCGCATGAAAACTTAATCCTCAAAGACTAAACTTAACCTCACCGCAGGCAATGATACTCACCGACCCACGAAACAGAAGAAGGCGAGGGTGGGGACCGAGCACTAACAACGCACACTAAATTATTAATGCCACGTGGCCTCGAGAGGACGCAACGCACCACCACATCGCACCGCAGGCAGTTAAGCTAAACTGCAATTCCTTGGACATCAAGCGTCATTGCCTCGGGTGTGTCCGAATCTTTACCATGAGCACGATGACATACAGTTGTGCTTCATACTCGCGCGTGTTCTTCGTCGTCGTATATAAGTCAAATGAAGTTAATTTACAATAACACGAACTGGTATGTTTAAAATTCTGAAAGGATGAGAGGAACTGTCAAACAAAGCAAGTCGTATTAATCCTATGATTCGTTTCGGGCAAACCAACTCCCTGCTCCTCCCAAATCTCCTCAACATATCCCGGCTGTAGTTAACCCCACTGCAGGGACGTCTACTGAAAAGACTGGAGGGGCTATAAATGGAGTTTACCTGGCGATTACGTTAGCCAGATTCCACTTTGTTGCATTAGACTATGTGACTTATTATAAACGCCTCATTTAGGGCGAACAGGTTTGGTCCTAAACTAGCGAGCAAAGATTCCTGTATGATCAGTCCACTGCCTCCCCCTCCTCTTTCCATCAGCCTTCTCAACCTCCTCCCGTCCCCACAGTACTCATCTCCACTCTCAACACACAAGGAAAGCCACATTATAAGATGCCAGGCCTCTGTTGTAATAAATGAGTATACTTACCTCCATCGATCATGCTCGTAAATTTATTTGATCGTCCCTGAACTTGATGTTGACTGCGCTGAAAATCTAATTAACGAGTCATTTCCTGTTAACTACTGTATATATATTGCGCGTTATTTTTTTTTTCTTCCGGGAAAATCTACATGTACTTTCTTTCCAGATGTAATAAATTCACATGTATCGTACTTGGTTTTAACATGTCCTTTTAAATCCTCGTCCCTATCTCTCACTGCAAGATTAGGTTGGGTTAGACTAATTAAGTTAGGTGAAGGTTAAGTTAGGGATGATTTAACAGAGCAAAATAAGGAAAGAGATGAAGAAAAGGAAGGAAAAGAGAATGAAATGAAAGAATAAATTAATTAGGTGTTTTATTTACTTTTAATTAATGACTATAATGTTTTAAGAATGTTTAAATGAATTTAAAACAAGAAAACTAGAAATTAAAGAAAAAATCTGCATCTCTCTCTCTCTCTCTCTCTCTAAGGAAACAAAAATTTTATAAACACAACAACAACAACAACTACTACTACTACTACTACTACTACTACTCACCCTGGAGTAGGCTGGGGTGTGGGATGAGGCAGGTAGACTGAGTTCATTTAATGTTTTTTTGTTGTTTTTTTATATTTTTTTATTGTTAGTTATGTGCTTATGTTTAATTTATATTTTACCACCATCTGTACAATAAAAGACAGAGCAACACACACACACACACACACACACTGCATCACCATCTGTACAACGAAAGATAAGGCAACACACACACACACACGCACACACTGCATCACCATCTGTACAACGAAAGATGAGGCAACACACCAACACACACACACACACACACACACACACACACACACTCTGCATCACCATTTGTACAACGAAAGATAAGGCAACACACACACACACACACACACACACACACACACACACACACACACACCGCATAAGCATATGTACAACGAAAGACAAGGCAACACACACACACACACAAATTTGTTGTACTCTCTCTCTCTCTCTCTCTCTTTCAGTATGGTATGTAATCAATAAAATTCGTAATTACAAATAATTTTTTTTATTACTGTCAAACATTATTATTACTATTACTATTATTATTATTATTATTGTTATTATTATTTTTAGTTATCATTATCAAAGGATGTAAAGACTGACAGACACACAGACAGACAGACAGACAGACACAGACATACAGACAGATAAAAGATAATATATATATATATATATATATATATATATATATATATATATATATATATATATATATATATATATATATATATATATATATATATATATATATATATATATATATATATATATATATATATATATATATATATAATATATATATATATATATATATATATAATATATATATATATATATATATATATATATATATATATATATATATATATATATATATATATATATATATATATATATATATAGAGAGAGAGAGAGAGAGAGAGAGAGAGAGAGAGAGGAGAGAGAGAGAGAGGAGAGAGGAGAGATGAGATGAGATGAGAGAGAGAGAGAGAGAGAGAGAGAGAGAGAGAGAGAGAGAGAGAGAGAGAGAGAGAGAGAGAGAGAAAGCAAAAACAGTTATACATAGAAAATTTCTCTCTTTCTCTCTCTCTCTCTCTACGGCTGCAGCTCCCTCAATGCCTTCTCCAGCTGGTGTCGAGCAAGACCCACTCTCTCTTCCTGTCTTGCTATGTCCTCGTTTTCTATTTGCACGGACTGAAACACAAAATAATAATAATAATAAATAATGATGATGATGATACACACATACATACACACACACACACACTGTACGAACATTTACAAACAATCACACAACACTTCAACACTTCCAAACACTTACAAAACACCATACACACACTCACACACACCTACAAACACACAAACACTTACAAACATACTTACAATGACGAGAGGCTGTGACGGGTTTCAAAAACACTCCAGGGTTCTTTTCTAAGTAATGTCTCGCCTCTGTCTGGCCGGTAATGGGGCCAGGAAACACATGGAGGGCTGTGGCGACACTCTGCGGGTAGTAGTAGTAGTGATAGTAGGAGCAGTAGTAGTACTAGTAATAGTAATAGTAGCTTCTTTGAAATCACAATTTTTTCTCACACACACTTATACACACACAAAAACACCCCTCTCTCTCTCTCCCCCTCCCACACCCATACACACCTGCAGCACAGTCTGGTCCTCCACGTTCGGCCCCCACAGCCTTCAGAGCAGCTGGTAAGTCGACATTTCTCAACACAGAAGTTTGGGCGTCCAGAGCTTGTAAACCCTGCAGTCTTTTCTCCCAGAACAGCTGTGGGTTAGAGAAGGTGTCAGGGAGGGTGTGTGTCACTTTTGCCAGCTCCTCACTAAGGCATCCTCACTACTGTCCGAAGGCTGTAGTTGAAGTTACAAGGGTTGAAAAGGTGTTTTCAAAGGTGTTTTCAAGGAGTTTTCAAGGTTCCAGGGATAGTTTAACAGGCTGCAGTGGAAGTTACTGGGGTTTTCAAGGTCCAAGGATAGTTTAACAGGTTGTAATGGAAGTTACTGGGGTTTTCAAGGTTCCAGGGATAGTTTAACAGGCTGTAGTGGAAGTTACTGGGGTTTTCAAGGTTCCAGGGATAGTTTAACAGACTGTAATGGAAGTTACTGGGGGTGTTCAAGGTTCCAGGGATAGTTTAACAAGCTGAACAAGAACAATAACAAAAAAAAAAAAAAAAATGAACAAGACCAATTTTTCAGCCCCCTGTTATGACCTCTCTCTCTCTCTCTCTCTCTCTCTCTCTCTCTCTCTCCTCTCTCTCTCTCTCTCTCTCTCTCTCTCTCCTGTGACCTGTAACCTCTTCACTGACCCTCTCCCTCTCCTTATGACCTAACAAATAACCCTTTCCAACCCTTCTATAACCCTTTCTTACCCCTCATGACCCTCTACTAACTTCTCCCTCCCTCCGTGACCCCTGCTGACCTGCTTTGGCTTGTCCTGTGACCCGTGTTTCATGTCGGCCTTGACCTTGCTGGATGGCTGGGTCTTTACTACCGTAACTGGCTGTTTAAATATGCTGGCTGTCTGGCGGATGGGGGGAACCAGAGCTGCATCGTTACGCATCCCACGGCTGTTGGGGAGGTAGTAGTAGTAGTAGTAGTAGTAGTAGTAGTAGTGCAGGTGCACGCGCGCGTGCACACACACACACACACACACACACACACACACACACACACACACACACACACACACACACACACACCTGTAGTTAATGAGATTAGGTTAAGTTAGGTTAGCTTAAACACACACACACACACACACACACACACACACACACACACACACACACACACACACACACACACAAGCAAGCAAGCAAACAAACAAACAAACAAACAAACACACACACATTACCTAGAGAGAGAAAAAAATATGAATAAGAAAAAAATGCTTACACTTACACTACAAACAAACAAACAAACACACTCACCTGTAATCAAAGAGGGTACCACGGGGCTTCTTGTTCTTCCTCGCCAGCATTGGGTTGACCTTCCCAGTCCGAAAATCGAAAGAGGAAAGGTCAACAGTGTCACCGAGGTAGCGGGTCAACTGGGGCTTGCTTCGGAACTTCTTGCCGTTGGGGCTGAGAGAGAGAGAGAGAGAGAGAGAGAGGAGAGAGAGAGAGGAGAGAGAGAGAGAGGAGAGAGAGAGAGGAGGAGGGAGAGAGAGAGAGAGAGAGAGAGGGTTTTGTAATTTTTTTTTAATTCATAGATTTTTGGTTTTGGGTTTATTTGTCAGAGAGAGAGAGAGAGAGAGAGAGAGAGAGAGAGAGAGAGAGAGAGAGAGAGAGAGAGAGAGAGAGAGAGAGAGAGAGAGAGAGAGAGAGACATAAACACAAACACACACTTACCTGTAATAATACACATCTACTTTACCGCAAGTCAGCCCAGTTTTCCTCAGCACTTCCTCTCTTTTCCAGCCGCGTGGAGGCAGAACACTCATAGCGCCTCTTTTCTATCTGCACCGACATCTTGTGAGGGCGAGGGAGGGGGAGAGGGAGGGAGAGTCACAGAATTTGCCGTCTGTGAACGAGTAACAATGAAGTTACTGGCGGAGTCTTGTTTACATTCAAGTCGGAGGTCGCGGGGCCAAAGTGTTTTATTTTGGTGTATTTCGTCTACATGTTTTTTATTCTTTGTTTTGTTCGTTGTTTTTGTTTTATTTTTATTATTTTTTTAGTAAAAAAATTATAGTATGTATTTCTTTGCTAATGGTTTATGTTTGAAGGCTGTATGATTAAATAATTCTCTCGACATCTCTTTTGGGACTGACATCTCTGTGGGATTATTTATTTTTCCCTCTATCTCGTTTCCCTTGGCCAGTGAGCCTCTTACGTTAAAAAATAAATAAAAAATAAATAAAAACACAGCACAAATACATGGAAAATGAAGGCAAACATTAGTTTTATCATACCATATACTTGGCCATACAATTCAAAACACCAAACAATTTCTCAAAACCGTAATAAACTTCCTCAAACTATAGAAAAACAATTAATAAAACATAAAAAGACGAAAAAATAAACAAAAAAAAGCTCCTGAAACATTTAAACCAGGAGAATACACAAAAAAACTGAGTCTGACAGGTTAAACAGTCAGTGTGTCGCTTCTATCGGTAGTGTTAGTACGCGTCTGTTTCAACTCCCAGCCTGACAGAATTTTTTTTTTTTGTTTGTTTTTGTTTTTTTTGTGTGTGACTGTAACCACGTCTACACAGTGGCTGCCAAGGCTTACCCATGAGTTAAACTTTCTTTAGATGGTAATGAGGAAGGCGTGGGCTCTAGCAGTGGACACTGAAGGCAGCAGTGGGTGAAAACAAGCAAAATAAAGAAAAGTTTGGCTGTGAGAAGGTGCTAGACAGCCAGCCATAGTGACGAGGAGGCGTCACCATCATCACCACCACAGGGAAGGTAAGGTCAGGAAGTGTTAGAATAAATTTAGGTAACTTAACGTAACTTTTTAATGAATAACTGAACAATCCACGGTTTTAACTCATTTTAACACATCTCACCTAACCCCCAGCACAATATATCCCTGTGTCAGCCTCGTCTTGTTGCTAAAAATCGTAAAATTTAACTTAATGAGAATGTAATCAATCTGGGTCGTCTCTATTTATTAGCCATTATCTATCTTATCTGTGAGTGTTTTAAACCAATACTGTCGCAAAGCGGAGCCACTTGACCAAGCTTTAATATCCGCTCATTAGATATACCTGCCATTACTTAGTTTAAGTTTGGCGAGGGTTTAAATGAGTGAGAAGGGTTGGTCGTCCCCTCCACTGGCCCCCCACGGCCATCTTGGATAAGGCTCCCCAGCCCCCTCCGGTTCCAATATTATTTTTTTATTTCCTAAGTATTTTATTTCGGCTTCTAGTTAAGATTTTATGGTTTGTAAAAATATTTTGTTGTTTTTTAAGTTATTTGAGCGCGTGTGTTGCGTGAAAAGTGGTGATTTTGGCGTTGTTTTTGTGTAAATAAGAGGGCCGTTTTCGGCGTATTTTTTTACGGTCCCCAAACTAAATTTTTTATTTCAGCCTATACTAGGTTCTTATTGGTTTTAAAAAATAGTTGGTGTTTTTTTAAGTGTGTTGCCGTCCCGCTCAGTGAAATGCGTGCACCGTACACTTGTTTTTATTCGTGTTCAACTTCCAATAATATTTAATTTTTTTTTCGGTAGATTTTTTATTTGTGCTTGTAGCTCACTTTAAATGGTTTTAAAAAATAGTTCAGATTTTTTAAAGTGTTTTCCGTTATGTTTAAGCCAGAATTGGTGGACATTTGAACGATTTTAAATGGGGTGAAGGTTCCAACAGTTTCCAGATACTTCTTTTTAAATATCTTTAATACTACTGCGTTTTGAAATGTGTTGTTATTTTTGGCATTAGTTAAAAAGTGTGGCAAGTCTGAATTTATAAAGCATTCCTGTCTAGCTGCGTTTTTTAGAGGGGTCATTTTCAAAATGAAATACGTACGTACGTAAAAAACGGTCCCTGTGACGTCATCAACCCCCCCCGTGACGTCACAAGCCCCCAGCCGTGAGATCATCAGAGTGGTACCTTCCCTAAATCCCTTCCAGTCCCTCCCAGTAAATATTCAGTGTTTTTTTTTTTTTTCAAGGTATTTCAAGGTGTGTGTGTGTGTGTGTGTGTGTGTGTGTGAGTGTGTGTGTGTGTGTTTGTGTGTGTGTGTGTGTGTTGCCTTATCTTTCGTTGTACAGATGGTGATGCAGTGTGTGTGTGTTGCCTTGTCTTACGTTGTACAGATGCTTATGCAGTGTGTGTGTGTGTGTGTGTGTGTGTGTGTGTGTGTGTGTGTGTGTGTGTGTGTGTGTTGCCTTGTCTTTCGTTGTACAGATGCTTATGCAGTGTGTGTGTGTGTGTGTGTGTGTGTGTGTTGCCTTGTCTTTCGTTGTACATATGGTTATGCAGTGTGTGTGTGTGTGTGTGTGTGTGTGTGTTGCCTTGTCTTTCGTTGTACAGATGCTTATGCAGTGTGTGTGTGTGTGTGTGTGTGTGTGTGTGTGTGTGTGTGTGTGTGTTGCCTTGTCTTTCGTTGTACATATGCTTATGCAGTGTGTGTGTGTGTGTGTGTGTGTGTGTGTGTGTGTGTGTGTGTGTGTGTGTGTGTGTTTATGTAGGAAGGACACTGGCCAAGGGCAACAAAAATCCAATAAAAAAAATATGCAAAGTTGTAGGCTAGTTCACCAGGATGGTCAGTGAAGGGAGAGGAAAGCCAAAGCTGGTGGTGAACATTGAAGTCTCCAAGAATGGAGATCTCTGCAAAAGGGAAGAGGGTCAGAATGTGCTCCACTTTGGAAGTTAAGTAGTCAAAGAAATTCTTAGAGTCAGAGGAGTTAGGTGAGAGGTATACAGCACAGATAAATTTAGTATGAGGGTGACTCTGTAGTCGTAGCCAGATGGTGGAAAACTCGGAAGATTCAAGGGCGTGGGCACGAGAGCAGGTTAAGTCATTGTGCACATAAACGCAGCATCCAGCTTTGGATCGAAAATGAGGATAGAGAAAGTAGGAGGGAACAGAAAAGGGGCTACAGTCAGTTGCCTCAAGACACCTGAGTTTCAGTGAGGAAAAGAAGATGAGATTTAGAAGAGGAGAGGTGGTGTTCTACAGATTGAAAATTAGATCTTAGACCGCGAATGTTTCAAAAGCTAATGAAGAAAAAGTTGAGGGGGTGTCAAGATACTTAGGGTCGTCGACAGAAAGGCAGTCCGACCTGGGGACATTTATGGTCCCCTCCCCAGATGGGGACTCTGAGGCTGGTGTAGGAGTCGCCATGATGATTTGAAAATTTATGAGTGAAGGGTGTGTGTGTTATTAGATGCTTGTAGTTTTGTGTGGAGGAAGAGAGTTGTCTTTAGAGGGCAGGCTGTGACTGCCCCCTTGTGTTGTGAGACACAAAGAGAAACGTTTAGTGAGGTCACAGCTGGGTTTAATGATAAGTTCACAGCACCCCCTGAATAGTGCTTTAGACCTGACTGGGAGTAATTATCGTTTCGGCAGGTGTCTACTGCCTCCTCCTGTTTGTGTGTGTGTGTGTGTGTGTGTGTGTGTGTGTGTGTGTGTGTGTTGCCTTGTCTTTCGTTGTACATATGCTTATGCAGTGTGTGGTGTGTGTGTGTGTGTTGGTGTGTTGCCTTATCTTTCATTGTACAGATGGTGTTGCAGTGTGTGTGTGTGTGTGTGTGTTGGTGTGTTGTCTTATCTTTCATTGTACAGATGGTGTTGCAGTGTGTGTGTGTGTGTGTGTTGGTGTGTTGCCTTATCTTTCGTTGTACAGATGGTGATGCAGTGTGTGTGTGTGTGTGTGTGTGTGTGTGTGTGTGTGTGTGTGTGTGTGTTGCCTTATCTTTCATTGTACAGATGGTGTTGCAGTGTGTGTGTGTGTGTTGGTGTGTTGCCTTATCTTTCGTTGTACAGATGGTGATGCAGTGTGTGTGTGTGTGTGTGTGTGTGTGTGTGAGTTGCCCTTTCTTTCATTACACATATGGTGATGGGGTATGTGTGTGTGTGTGTGTGTGTGTGTGTGTGTGTGTGTGTTGCTCTGTCTTTTAGTGTACAGATGGTGATAAAATATGAATTAAACATAAGCACATAACAAACAATAAAAAAAAAGACAAAAAAACATTAAATCAACTCAATCTACCTGCCTCACCCCACACCCCAGCCTACTCCAGGGTGAGTAGTAGTAGTAGTAGTAGTAGTAGTAGTAGTAGTTGTTGTTGTTGTTTTTATAAAATTTTTATTTCCTTAGAGAGAGAGAGAGAGAGAGAGAGAGAGAGAGAGAGAGAGAGAGAGAGTAATGCAGATTTTTTCTTTAATTTTTAGTTTTCTTGTTTTAAATTCACTCAAATATTCTTAAAACATTAGTCATTAAAAAAAGTAAATAAAACACCTAATTAATTTATTTTTTCATTTCATTCTCTTATCCTTTCTTTTCTTCATCTCTCTTTCTTTATTTTGCTCTGTTAAATCATCCCTGACCTAACCTCACCTAATCTTTACCTAACTTAACCTAACCCAACCTAATCTTGCAGTGAGAGATGGGGAGGAGGATTTAAAAGGACATGTGTTGCAGTGCGCTGTCAGCCCTCACCTGTGCCGCCTACCCTAGTGAGTGGGTGCAGGCCCGGGGATAGAATATATGCAGACGTTTTGGCAATGCTATGTATGTCTGTCGATGGTCAAGAAGGAACGTAGCAAAAGTTTAAGGTCTGTTTGGGTGTTTTTAGAGGTGTTTTGTGGTCTTTGGGAGGGTGTGGCAGTGTTTGGGAGGTTGTGGTAGTGTTTCAAGGGGTGTAGCAGTGTTTGTGAGGGGTGTGGCAGTGTTTGGGAGGGTGTGGCAGTGTTTTAGGAGAGTGTGACAGTGTTTTGGGAAGGTGTGGCAATGTTTTGGAGGGTTGTGGCAGTGTTTGGGAGGGTGTAGCAGTGTTTGGGAGGGTATAGGCAATGTTTGGGTTGATGTAGCAATGTTTGGGAGGCTGTGGCAGTGTTTGGGAGGGTTATGGCAGTGTTTGTGAGGGTGTGTACCTCCTACAACAACCATTTTTTTTTATTTCTTCACTCTTTCTTCATTTTTTCTCATTTTTTTCACTGTTCGTTATTTTTTTCACCATTTCCCTTTAATTTCTTTCACTTTTTTTTTTTTTTTACAATTTTTTCACCATTTTCTTCACCTCTTCTTATTCTCTAGTATATATGTGTGTCCTGAAAGTAGCAGTAGTAGTAGTAGTAGAAGTAGTACTAATGTATTTTTATTTACACTTATAAATAAAGAAGTAATATCTTTTTGTGTTGTGTTAAAATTTGTTGTATTTCTCTCTCTCTCTCTCTCTCTCTCTCTCTCTCTCTCTCTCTCTCTCTCTCTCTCTCTCTCTCTCTCTCTCTCTCTCTCTCTCTCTCTCTCTCAGTATGGTATGTAATCAATAAACTTGTAATTACAAATAATTCTTTTTATTACTGTCAAACATTATCAAGATTACAATTATTATCATTATTATTATTATTATTTTTAGTTATTATTATCAAAGGTTGTAAAGACTGACAGACACACAGACATACAGACAGACAAAAGAAATATATATATATATATATATATATATATATATATATATATATATATATATATATATATATATATATATATATATATATATATATATATATATATATATAGAGAGAGAGAGAGAGAGAGAGAGAGAGAGCGAGAGAGAGAGAGAGAGAGAGAGCAGAGAGAGAGAGAGAGAGAGAGAGAGCGAGAGAGAGAGAGCAAGAACAGTTATACATACAAAATCTCTCTTTCTCTCTCTCTCTCTCATACGGCTGCAGCTCCCTCAATGCCTTCTCCAGCTGGTGTCGAGCAAGACCCACTCTCTCTTCCTGTCTTGCTATGTCCTCATTTTCTATTTGCACCGACTGAAACGCAAAATAATAATAATAATAAATAATGATGATGATGATTACACACACACACACACACACACACGAACATTTACAGACAGTCACACAACACTTCAACACTTCCAAACACTTACAAAACACATACACACACTCACACAAACTTACAAACACACAAACACTTACAAACATACTTACAATGACGAGAGTGCTGTGACGGGTTCAAAAACACTCCAGGGTTCTTTTCTAAGTAATGTCTCGCCTCGGTCTGGCCGGTAATGGGGCCAGGAAACACGTGGAGGGCTGTGGCAACACTCTGCGGGTAGTAGTAGTAGTGGTAGTAGCAGCGGGTAGTAGTAGTAGTAATAGTAATAGTAGCTTCTTTGAAATCACCATTTTTTCTCACACACTTATACACACACAAAAGCATCTCTCTCTCTCTCTCTCTCTCTCTCTCACTCTCTCTCTCTCTCTCTCTCTCTCTCTCTCTCTCTCTCTCTCTCTCTCTCTCTCTCTCTCTCTCTCTCTCTCTCTCTCTCTCTCCACCCATACACACCTGCAGAACAGTCTGGTCCTCCACATTCGGCCCCACAGCCTTCAGAGCAGCGGGTAAGTCGACGTTTCTCAACACGGAAGTTTGGGCGTCCAGAGCTTGTAAACCCTGCAGTCTTTTCTCCCAGAACAGCTGTGGGTTAGAGAAGGTGTCAGGGAGGGTGTGTGTCACTTTTGCCACCTCCTCACTAAGGCATCCTCACTACTGTCCGAAGGCTGTAGTTGAAGTTACAAGGGTTGCAAAGGTGTTTTCAAAGTTGTTTTCAAGGAGTTTTCAAGGTTTCAGGAATAGTTTAACAAGCTGCAGTGGAAGTTACTGGGGTTTTCAAGGTTCCAGGGATAGTTTAACAAGCTGAACAAGAACAATAACAACAACAACAAAATGAACAAGACCAATTTTTCAGCCCCCTGTGATGACCTCTCTCTCTCTCTCTCTCTCTCTCTCTCTCTCTCTCTCTCTCTCTCTCTCTCTCTCTCTCTCTCTCTCTCTCTCTCTCTCTCTCTCTCTCTCCTGTGACCTCTTCACTGACCCTCTCCCTTTCCCCATGACCTCTGACATAACAAATAACCCTTTCCAACCCTTTTATGACCTTTTCCTACCCCCCATGACCCTCTTCCAACCTTTTCCTCCTTCCGTGACCCCTGCTGACCTGCTTTGGCTTGTCCTGTGACCCGTGCTTCATGTCAGCCTTGACCTTGCTGGATGGCTGGGTCTTTACTACTGTAACTGGCTGTTTAAATATGCTGGCTGTCTGGCGGATGGGGGGAACCAGAGCTGCATCGTTACGCATTCCACGGCTGTTGGGGGAGTAGTAGTAGTAGTAGTAGTAGTAGTAGTAGTAGTAGTAGTAGTAGTAGTAGTAGTAGTAGTAGTAGTGGTGCAGGGGCGCGCGCGCGCGCGCACACACACACACACACACACACACACACACACACACACACACACACACACACACCTGTAATCAAAGAGGGTACCACGGGGCTTCTTGTTCTTCCTCGCCAGCATTGGGTTGACCTTCCCAGTCCGAAAGTCGAAGGAGGAAAGGTCAACAGTGTCACCGAGGTAGCGGGTCAACTGGGGCTTGCTTCGGAACTTCTTGCCATTGGGGCTGAGAGAGAGAGAGAGAGAGAGAGAGAGAGAGAGAGAGAGAGAGAGAGATTGTCATTTTTTTAATAATTTCGTAGATTTTTGCTGTTTTAGGTTTATTTGTCAGAGAGAGAGAGAGAGAGGGAGGGAAACATAAACACAAACACACACTTACCTGTAATAATACACATCTACTTTACCGCAAGTCAGCCCAGTTTTCCTCAGCACTTCCTCTCTTTTCCAGCCGCGCGGGAGGGCAGAACACTCATAGCGCCTCTTTTCTATCTGCACCGACATCTTGTGAGGGCGAGGGAGAGGGAGAGGGAGGGAGTCACAGAACTTGCCGTCTGTGAACGAGTAACAATGAAGAAATTACTGGCGAAGTCTTGTTTACATTCGTCGGAGATCGCGGGGCCAAATTTTTTTGTTTTGGTGTATTTCGTCTACATGTTTTTCTTATTCTGTTTTTTTTTTTCGTTATTTTTTGTAGCATTTTTGAGGTTTTTGAGTTGTAAAATTATGGTGTGTATTTCTTTGCTAATGATTTATGTTTGAAGGCTGTGTGATAAAATAATTCTCTCGACATGAGAATAATTTTGGGATGCCCAAGGACTGCTCGGATTGAGGTCCTCAGAGCTGAACTGCACTGCCAAGCATTATGTGTAGGATACAGGAAATTACTTGTCGTACTGTTGGTCGGATGCTATGCACGGGGTCCGACTCTCTGAAGGGATCACTGACCCCCTGTATCGTGATCCTCGGACTCGTACAACTCCATACCTCAGGAAGATACTGGGAATTCTTACAAGTGTAGGTATAGCCGAGGCCTGTATTAACGTTGTTATGTCACCGCTCCAACCCGTTTGGAACCCTTACCGTGTCAGTGTTGGTATTCACTCACTGCATCAGCCCAAGAGGGACTGGCTCCCAAATGTGCTGCAAGAAATGTTCATGACTAAATTGTCCAAGTACCCCCACGTTCAGGCTATCCATGTTTATTGTGATGGTTCAGTCAATGGCAGCAGGTCCGGATGTAGGCTGTTCATCCGCGACTACATTTTTGCCAATCACTACACTGACATTGAGGTTTCCAGGCGGCTCCTGCACACATGTCCTCCACTAGGGCAGAACTGTATGCTGTTCTGGAGGCGCTCCATATTGTGGCATCTCTCCGTAAGGATGTATTCTTTGTTAACAGTCAGGCTGCACTGTATGCTCTCCAATCTACCTCCCCCATGGACTGTGATCTAGTTAAGGACTTTGTACATAGTAGCATTAGTGATCAGTTGGAGCTTTGTTGCCATAGGGACAGTGACAGCAGTCTTCACTATGTACGTGTCTCCCAGAGTTGCGCTTACACTTGAGAGAGAGAGAGAGAGAACTACGCATTCTTTCGTTTCTTTTTCCTCTCTCTCTCTCTCTCTCTCTCTCTCTCTCTCTCTCTCTGTTGCAGTTATCCACACCAGCAATGTTTCGTTTTTCTCATTTAGTATTCGTGTTGTGTGGTCCGGTTTGACAATACTGGACATCGTAAGGACAGGAAGGGGAGGGTAACATGTTTGTAATGAATGCAATGACAAATAGAAGAAAATAGTGGAAAACTCTACTTTGCTTTCCTGAACATGCCTATCATAGATTAAATAGGGGATTGACAGGTGAGTAGTTAGTTAGGGTACGCGTAAGAGGTAGTCAGGATAATAACCCTTTTTTTTTTTTGTGAGAGGATCACTGGTCTAGAGCATCACAAAGAACGAGAGAAAAAAAAAAGCGTTAAGGCGGAGCCAGTTCCTAGAGCAAGGTCAAAGAGGAAGGTCATAAGAAGAAGGAAATACATAAGCAGGCACAGGGAGTTTCAGAGTTTACCAGAAAACCGGATGAATGATTGAGAATGGTGGTTAACTCTTGCATTAGAGGGACAAGATATGTGAATAAAAGTGTAGTGTATGGCATGTACGTGAACTCTACCTTGCTTCCCTTACGTAAAGCCTGTCATAGCGTAAGTAGCTAAGTGAAAGGCGAATCTTTCTCTGGATTCATGTGAGTGAGAGGTAGTCAGGATAATAAGCACGTATACGAGTGAGAGTCTACTTTCCTTACATAAAGCCTGTGATAAAGAAGCGGACTGCCATGTAAATCTTTAGTTTGGATCCGTGTTAATGACAAGGTAGTCGAGATGATAACTAGCATTTATGTGAACTGAGAGGATAGCCGGGGTATAACTGATATAATTTTACTTTTTCATGTTATAGTATATATAGGTTTTCCTTGTTATTTGGTGTTTCTTGGTGATCTGTAATACATCTGTGACTCTTGCCAGTAAATTTATTTATCTAATCTATCTGGATACACGTACCCACAAGCCAACAGGAGAGATATAGAAAGATTAGTATATGGTATAGCCGTAGTGAGATAGGCCTGGCATATGAATTCAGTTCAGTTCAGTTGTTGGTCGAAGTGTCGGGAAGTCCTGCATGCTCCTGACAAGGTTATTATTATTATGCCGCGACCTACCGTAGGCGTTATATGTTTGTTACGAGATTTTCGCGGCTGATCTTATTATTTTATATTTCATTACATCACAGCATTATACGGTTCCGAACACAGTTTTTGGATCCTGGCCCAGAGAGTTCAGTCTTGTGACGTCACTGGCTGATTAAAACGCACCTGTAATATATATATATATATATATATATATATATATATATATATATATATATATATATATATATATATATATATATATATATTGGATATCGGGGGGCAATAAAAAAAAATTTGGTGGGGTATTGCCACCCGTACCCCCATCTAAAACAGCCCTGGTTTCGAATTATTGTTTTCTTCGTAATCAGAATGAAGAAAACTAAGTCATAAGTAGTAACAAGTACAGACATGAAGCCGAAGGAGTGGCCAGCCGAGAGTGTGTGTGTGTGTGTGAGTGTGTGTGTTGCCTACACAGCTCCTGAGGGGGTGTGTCTATGTCTGTGGGGTTGTTTTGGCTCCACAGCTGCGGAGAGGATGTATCTGTGGGTTTGTTTTACCTCCACAGCTCTGAAGGGGTGTGTCTGTATCAGTGATTCTGCGAGTTTGGATATTGTTATTTTGCCTCTACAGCTCGGAAGGGGACCTGTCTGTGAGTGGAGTAGTGCGAAGGAAGTGGGAAGCGTGAAGGAGTGGGAGTGAAGTTTGTATAGGCAAAATGGTCCTGCAGGTAAAGTAAAGGGATGCAGGAAAGGAGAGAGCAAGAACAGGAGTCCCTAAGAAACGATACAATGGCCACAGTTCACAGGCTGGCTGGAGCTGCCTGGCCTGTTGTGGGATTGTCGGGATGTTTAACTGCGTAGTGGAGATAAAAATATTGGTCAGATAATATTGAAATAATAGCCCTTTCATTTGAGGACTGGGTCAGGTTTATGTTAATTCAGTTCATTATTAATTTCACTGCTGATTCATTCTATTAACTATGATTTGAAGAGTTATCATACTTACTTTACCCATTAATAAACAGTCTTTGGGAATGAGTAGGCTAGGGTTATTTCTATAAAGCCCTATTGCTTGTGTCTGTAAGTTTATGACATGATCAACTTTCAGATGTAATTGCTCCATTTTGAAGTTGTCCCTTTCCCTCATAGGCCCATCTCTCTCTCTCTCTCTCTCTCTCTCTCTCTCTCTCTCTCTCTCTCTCTCTCTCTCTCTCTCTCTCTCTCTCTCTCTCTCTCTCTCTCTCTCTCTTTCCTGCCCAGTCTTTAATCATCAAGCAGATTTCCTATCCACTGCAGTCTCCTCTTATTCAGACCTGTTATCTTCTTTTCAGTTAGAGACACCTGGACTTACCCAATGCATAAATCCCTTACAAGCTGTCTATAAGCCGTAATAATTATAGAATAACTTTTTTTCATATTTTAAGCTGGTGTAAAACTGAGAAGTCTGTGATGACAACTGTTCACAACTGTTTAGGAATATATTCAATTGATCCAGTCATAAAGAGAATCTATTTTAACTTCTTTTCGTTGATTACTAAGACTCTTTTGTCAGTAGGTAGAAGTGAAGCGTCAGCAGCAATGTCTGCATGGTGTTGCCTGCGCAGGGTAACCCCAGCACATCGGAGAAGCTTTGCCACACCCTTCCCAGTCACTGAGAGCATCACCAGGAGGAAAAGCAGCAAAGCACCACCATCACCTGACAAGGCCACTTCAGCAAAGAGTAACCCTGGACAGCCAAACCCCTATGAGGTCAGGAATCCACAATGTGATATGCAAGTCCTACCTCCCACCACCTGCTGTGGCTCGGGCTGCCCCAACTGTGTGTGGGTGGAGTATGCAGAGAAGTTAGCAGACCTTTACTGTGATGGGGGACTGGAAGCAGAGAGAACTATAGAGAGGGATGTGATGGATCCCAACCTGAAGGCTTATATCTTGATGGAGGTGAGACTAAACACTAGACAGAAAAAGTAAGGTAGAGTTCTTCTAGAAAGTTAGAGTGGTAGCCTTGGAAATTATAAGAGAGAAGCAGCTAAAATTATATATGCTCAGCAGCTAAGTCATTCCGTTGACCAGAAAATTATGAATATGTACACCAGACAACTGACACAGAAAGAAACCACCATGAACCAGGAGACAGTTTTCCATTCCCTGCTCCAGGTTTCGGTCTGTATAGAAGTACTTGTACATAGGGCAAGATTTTGAGTTTGTGAGCTTGAGATTTTTAAAAAGTAATGTTTGTACTTGGGCAAAATGTATATGAGAAAATCAAGTATGTACTTTTAATCAACCCTTAACAAGGAGCATATGACATGTACTTCTTATAGTTACTCATGTACAACGATTATGATCATCAGCATTTTGTATGGTATGTGCCAAATGTGCCGTATTCAAAAGACTTAATAGTACAGTACATGTATTTAAGAAAGTATGCTATGCCTAAGCTCCTGGGGTGGTCCATGAGACTGTCCCTTCCCACCAGGGGCTGACAGGGCTAAGAGTGTGAATGACTTATAATTGTATGGTGCTTTGTCTGGACTGCCCTGTGTGGGATTGCTAGCCTGGTATATAGGCTGATATACTTATATTTAAGGACAAAAATTGGACTATTGGGTGGGAGAAAGGTGGTAAGGAATCTCAGACTTAGCGAGAGTCATAGATGTAAGGTAGAGAACATTGTGGAGTGTGACTGCACAAGTTTCAACCCTGGGTTGTTGGTCTCTCAGCTATCTCTCAGTTACCTGTGATAACAGATATCTAGGTGGAAGGGTGTGTTTCTCCCTTATCCCTTAAAGTTACCCTCATTTTTGCATTGATGGAAGGCTCTTCAGGTAACTCTTGTTGCCAGAAAAATCGTATGCATAATTTTATGTTCACTTTTGAAATGCAGTTCAGTTAAATCTTACTTTAATAACATTTACACATAATTTTCTGACTCGATGGCTTGCTGACGTTTCTGTTCAGTCGAGAACATAAGATGGAGGAGATGCAGCCCTTATAGTTATAAAATTACAGTACATATATTTTCCCTTGTGACTAATACTGCAAAATATATTTACATATCTAATGAAAGGAGGGTAAAAGTATGGAATAAAGGAAGGTGATTGGTGTGTTTTCAGTGAGTAATAGTGGAATGGAGGAAGAGGAGACAGGATTTGCATGATTCAGTGTAGTGTGTCTTGGTGGTAAAGATACAAAGGAGGGGAAAAGGAAAGACACTATGTTATCAACTTGAAAGATAACACACAACATGCATGCTGCAATCACTGATGAAGATTAGACAGGTGATAGAAGATCTCCATGCTGCAGGGGAAACATTCCAGAGGACCCTTGGCTTCCAGAACTCATCTCTGTCTATCACACTTTCACATTGTACCATAATCACTAGAATTAAGATCTTTTATGAACATTGTCAGCATGCCTGGCATTTGTAAAGAAAACAGATCTCCATTCAAACTGATTGTTGAGCAGGGTTGCCATCATTCAGAGGGAGGCCGTCCTCACTTGAAGGCCTCGCTGATGGGTGTGCCCTTCACCATGTACTGGGCACACGTCCCTGTCGCTTGCACTCCCTTCAGCAGTATCTCACACACAGGCTGTTATGAAAAAAGGAGAATGATTTTAGTTCAACTTTTGCACACTGTACAGTTGGCTCTAAGTCCCTTTACTGTATATTGTGTATTCAGATTCATCCAGTGCTCTTTGTTATATTTGATGTCATTATGTGGATACAATTATGTTGTGTTTAATGCTCAGATGTCATAAAGATTTAAATATATGCATGTTTTGTTCATTTATTCTTGTAAACTGTTGGAAATTTTGCTGGCTTAAGGTTAACTGGCATTGAATATGTAGTTACTTGTCAGTACATTAATTTATTTGAGTATCCTACATATACTGGACTGTTGTAAAGAGGTTCCAGGAATCTTTACATCCTCACAATATTTCTCTCTTGATAAGACATTTGGAGACTGGCAGGATTTGGTGTGTGTATTGACACCCTTGTTATTGATGCATCAGACACACTGTGGTTGTGGTCTGACAGCTTTCAGGACAGTGCTGGACCAACAATCTGGCGTTATTTTATCTATCCTTGGTTGTAATCCTTCCTGGCTGTCCTTCAAGTAACTGTTATCTGTAGTTTACTCTTAGGTTTAGTACAGTAAATTACTAGTTCAATTAGATAAGATACAGACGTTAGTAATAAAATTCAAATTATGAACTTAAATTGTGATCTACTTATCTACTATATATATATATATATATATATATATATATATATATATATATATATATATATATATATATATATATATATATATATATATATATATATATATATATATAAATCTTAGCAAAACTTCGTTTCCTACGCGAGAGCCACAAGCTTGGAGCTTCCGCTCTCTTCTGTGACGAGCAGGAGGACTGTTGCCTGACCTGACAGAACGTAATCATCACTTGATACATTCACTTCGTCTAAACCTTCTTCAGTTTTACCCTTCTCTGGATCTCTTGTAAAAACTGGAACACGCGGGACTGCTGGGACGGCCTGAGCTCAGAGGAACCGCGCCCCATTTCTAAGGTTATTTGTCACGGCGTATTTCAAGTAAGGTGGAGTCTTGGGAGAAGGGGGGGGGTGATGGGGGGGAGAGGGAGGGTATGTGAGGAGAGTTGTTGAGGGGAAGAGGGAGAGAGTATTCAAGGGGTTTTTTGCATGCTTGAGAAAGAATGGTGAATGGATGGATGGAGAAGCTAGTTAATAGGATTTAGGAAGGATGGATGGATGGAGAAGGCCTGACTCGCCCAAACCGGAGACTGACACACCCCACACACGTTCAGTTTGGCCTAAACAGGCCGGCCTCCTGAGCGTATATGGCGGCCGAGGGACACTGAGTAAGGGCAACAAAATCTATATATATATATATATATATATAAAAGGCCCACTGAGGTGCCAGTCCTCAAGGAATAAGAGCAAAAAAAATTAACCAAGTCTTAAGACCTACTTACATTCAGACCCTCAATGCAGGCAGCAAAGATGTTGAGGATGATATAAAGGAAGGCACACAGTCCAGCCAGCCAGAACCCTACAAGCAGTAGGATGATTAGCCACACGATGGACCACGCCATGCTGCCACTACCCTCTCCTCCCTGACCCATGATTCCTCAGTGCTCACTGCTCACCGCAAACCCTCAACTCTGGAAGGAAAAGAGCTCATTACTGGATAACAGTTCATGATATTGCTTCGTAGTTAAATAGTGTTTTCCCACCTACTTAAGATGCACGTGCAAATATAGTAGGTACATTAAAATTCAGACAAGATGCACTGCCATATACATATCTTAGTGCGTGGGTTCTCACTTTTTTTTTTTTTTTTTTTTTTTTTTTTTTTGTCAACTAACTGCAACTTGGGCCTGCATCCAGAAATGCTTTGCTCTCTCACCACGACAAATTTCAAATGCCACGGACACTTCCACGATGATTTTAAAATTTTATATATATATATATATATATATATATATATATATATATATATATATATATATATATATATATATATATATATATATATATATATATATATATATATATATATATATATATATATATATATATATATATATATATATATATATTAGTTTTGTGTTTGAGAAGACGTATTAAAAGGTTAGGTTTTTCAATGCCTAGCAATTATAATTTTTTTTGAAATGGCTGTATGATGAAAAAAAAAAAAAATGTTCCAGTGTGTCTTGTGATTAATCAAGAAACTGTCTCAAAAAACAGCGAAAAGCTTTAGAGAGTAATGAGGCCACACCCTACATGCATGAGGGATGATAGGGACAGCACAAGATAACGACGGCAGCGTACGTACGTATGTAGCGCAAGTCAAGGGGTTTATTAAGCTGTTGCTTGTTACCTTTCCCGAGGAGTGTGTATATTAACACAGTACACTAAATGCACGTACATCAGAGTACTTATTATGGAAGTAACTTTATACTCCAAAAATCTACAAACATATATATATATATATATATATATATATATATATATATATATATATATATATATATATATATATATATATATATATATATATATATATATATATATATATATATATAAGTGATAAGGGATTACGGAAATAACTTCAGCCTGCTAATTTCGAGACACTGCTTATTTCTGGACAAAATGCGAAGCTTTTAAAAATCGTGATCTACGCAATGAAAGGATCGCCAGTGAAATTTCTGAAGTGAATCAGTCTTACCTAGCGATGGGTGAAAACTCTTATGTCATTTCAGTATGCTATGATGTCACCTACCAGCCAATACCAAGGACAGTCAGCACACCTGTGGAGCTGGTAATCACGGATCTCAGTGTTAGGGGCAGAGGTGTATGGATGGCAGCGTCCTCCTGAATCAAGACACAGATTGGAGGGATGACTGGAGCGCTACAGGAACCACCCAACTGACTATTTTGTGATAAGGAGAGATAAGGGCAGTGTTTCAGCGTCCCGATAACACAGTGTGAAATAACAAAATGAGCTGCCTGTGGTGAGTCAACGTTTTATGAGCTGCGGGAAGTGGTGAGTGTTATGTGTGCATGCGTGTGTGTGTGTGTAGGTGGGTGGGTGTTTGTATCGAGTTGTAGTTTACAAGGCATGTCCTGTCTCTGTATCTCCATGCATCTAGTCCTTCTATCAGTTAATGCACATTCTTGCTGTCACTGCCTTTTTGTATATTTTTTGCTAAACCATCCAACTCTTTGCATACGCCTTGTGATTGAGACAAGCTCGTACTGTTCTTTTCGTTTTAATATCAAATTACCATATTTTCCTTAAGTTTTGTATATTGTTTGCACACACCTGCTTTACTTCCAACAGATCTGTTTGGAAGACTATTTCTACGCATCCTTATTGCCTAGCTGTTCTGGTTTAATTTCCTGTTGTGACCTCTTAATGATGGGATTTCTTAATTGTACTCAAATATACATGTGTGTGTGTCTGTGTGTGTGTGTGTGTGTGTGTGTGATGCATGATTCATCCTGTGGATTGCCTTACCGTTCTAGGAAAGATTATGGCATATATCTGCATGTTATGTTGTCAGCTGTGATGATAATGACTCATCGTAGAAACTTCCCCGCGGTCAGCCCACCACCAGTAAATATGTTCATGTGCTCAGAGAGAGAGAGAGAGAGAGAGAGAGAGAGAGAGAGAGAGAGAGAGAGAGAGAGATTCCAAGACACCTTCGAAGCTAAACCATCCTACTTGCTTTTCTTCTTAACTCAAGTTTTAATGGAAAGACTAAAAAGCGGGTGCATGAGGCCTATAGCTCATGTACAGAATTTTCTTCTAGTGTTACGTACTTATAATATCCTCTCTCTCTCTCTCTCTCTCTCTCTCTCTCTCTCTCTCTCTCTCTCTCTCTCTCTCTCTCTCTCTCTTAGCAACTGTATGTCCGGCTAGATAGTTTAATTTAAGCATGTTTATAGTTCTTTTGCAGCGAGGGTTGCTTAGTTTGTTGCCTTCACTACTTCTTATCATCTATAGTCACTCTCATCTGGTCTGACGTGGCTGCATTTCGTGGTGGAAGCATTCTCTCTGATGAGATGTTCTGTTAGATATGCACTACTTATATCAGCCATCGAGCACTGAGCTCCGGGAATATACATGAAGACGAGGTATATCTTGCGTGTTTCCATGTCACTCTTCCACCCATAGTCAGCCAGAGAGAGAGAGAGAGAGACAGAGAGATGTTGGGTGGCCTATAATCGTTATGCAACGATGTAACATCTTATTTCACTTTTATATGATTGCCTTGATTAGAGAAGGAAAGAAAGAATTAAAAAAAAAATCTTCATAATTGCTATAAGACAAAGACCGGGAAACTACTGCATTATCTTAAGCTGGATTTTCCACAGCAATAAGCGGAGCTGAGTACACTCCAAAGTTGGTCAATGAATTGATCGCCAGGGCGCGAGTCGGGACAACGAGGTTCCCTGAGGTTAGTCCTGAGAGGGAGACTGTCTTCCCAGTGTTTACGGTGGTCAGCTGCTGACTCCTGAAACTCATCGATTGTCCATTTCTGTGAAGTTAGAGGATGACTGTCCCTGTCATCATTTGGAGAATGCAGGATTGAGGGAGACACGCCCCCTGCGGCCCATCAACACATGACCCGTGAGTGCTGGACGGGAGGGTGGGCGGTATTGACTCCCGGCCGCCCACCAGGCCACGGGATTACCTCGGGGCGGGGCGACCATTTCATTGTGGGTGCTGCCGATTAAATGTACCGCCACTCACCACCACAGTAAGACAACGAGTGTATCTGTGGGGTACTCAGGAGTGACCGGCACCACAACACACTGGCTCAACAGTAAGGTGTTTGCATGGTGGGGCTGGCCAGGTCATGCCGCACGCCCTCAGAGGCGCGGCTTGCAGAGGGTTGTTGAAGGAAAGGTGGTCGAAGTCTAGATTATTGTGAGAGGACATGATGTGATCTGAACCGACCTCTGTGACAAGTGAATGATGTGGTGGGAATAAGTTACTTACCGGTCCCAAGGATTATTAATTTGGAATGTGCAGTCAGATTAAGATCATGAGGTGAAAGTGGTCATGATTTGAATCCATTTTGGGAATCAACATGTTTTATGCTTTTTTAGCAGGTATTTTCATGATTTTTTTTGTTTGGGAAACTCAGGAAGAAAAATTACTTTTACAAGGAGAGAAGACTATTTCCATTAGAAATAGTGGTAAATCTTACCAATAGCAGCTACTATTCTACTGTCATCCCTTTCAAGGACAAGCAAGCTTGGGCACCTTGTGGGAAAGTCAGGTTTTATGGTGGGGGAGGCCAAAATAGGACAAATTTGGGATTGGGAACTGAAACCCTGTTGGTATATGAAGATCCTCACATGTGAATATAAAAGCAACACAGTCTTCAGCCAGTGCACTAAACTTTATGCCTGCTGAACGTAAAAAATGCCAACATTATTATAATGTTAGCAAAAAATATTGAGTGTTCCCTGTTCTCTGCCTTTCCACTATACACAAATGTGAAGGCCTCATTAATAAAACAAGAAAACATCCATTGTCACTGTATTAGTATTTTGTCATCTGTCCTCTGCCTTTAAGGACTGTTTTGACTCATCTGGACATAGAGTGTGCCAGGTTGCGTTAGAAATTTCTATCCGAGGATGATAGTTTTTGTTTCTTGAGTGAGCTTTGGAAGAGATGATGTGTTGTGTACAACCTGACTGCTTTTCATAGTGTTCTGCAGTTGTTTTTCAAATGGATTCAGATCATGTTAGTTCCCTGACTAGTCCAACATGTTAATTTCCTGTTTACTTAGCAATTTCTAGACAGTTTCTTGTGTCATGAAAAGTTTCACTCCATTGCAACTCAAAATGATGAACACGTGTTTTTCTAGCACTTAAATGTGCCCTTCCTGTCTTCTTGTTTCACCTTTAGGCAAAAAGCACATACTCTCACCTTTGGGCAAGAAGTACACACCTTCCCACCCACCCGCACCACTGACTAACCCCCAAACCATCACTCCATGAGAAGGTTTCACAGATCTTGTTTTGCTGCATCTTGAACTGCAAATCACAAAACATTTACGTTCTATTTCCCTTCTTTCATCATCTGTGAGCCTACCATTTCTTTTCCTTCTTCTTCTTCTTCTTCTTCTTCTTCTTCTTCTTCTTCTTTGCCTTTATCTCATTTACATTTGGTTATTCATATGTTGTCGCCAGTACTTTCTATCCTCTGGATCTCGTTCATCCAGGTTCTGTTGCTTTATTTCCTCTACAGCCTCTTTATTCTCTTTAAACAGTATTCCAAACACATCCTCTGCTTTCTCATCTTGCACATTGTCCCATGTTACTCAAAAAATCTGTCATTTATTGTTCACATTCTGTTTATATTTTTCATTGTTCTTTTTTTTTTTACTTTGTGATGCTGTTTTTCAAACTCTATCCCTCTCTCCATCTCCATTTTCCTTAATTCCGCAAAATGATTAAGTTCATCAGGCATGCCTCTGATCATCTTTGCATTGGGTACATGTCTCTAGTCTTTTATCCACAGCTGCATGGTAACTCTGTACCTACAGAGCATTCTTCACATCTGCCTCTCCTCCATGTACTATTGGGAAAACTGTTACCTGGTATAAGAAATGCATGAAAAAAAAAAAATAATAAATAAATAAATAAGGAAAACTGGTTAGTGAATTATTTTGACACCACAAGAAAAGTGTTCATTGTAAGATAAAAGAACTCTGACACACACACACACACACACACACACACACACACACACACACACACACACACACACACACACACACACACACACACACACACACACACACACACACACACACACACACACACACACACACACACACACACACACACACACACACACACACACACACACACAGTTTTGCATTTTCATCTCTCAGGCTTATGCCATGTTAAAGTTTTCTCAGCTAGGGATCATTTTGTGTTCATTATGTATACATAAGGTCTTTGGTCTGCAGCTTTACAGTAATTACATTCCTTTAGAGCGTTCTGCACACCCTCCCCTCCTTCATATACACCCAGGGATCATTTCCTGTTTGGTGTGTGTGCAAGTGCTTGTTGAGAACAGTGTCTGCTCACCACATGTACAGTGGAATGTACCCACCACTGTCACTCTTCCCTGGTAATCCCTACTTGCCAGGTATGACATCTATACGACTTTCATATCATAATTTTGCATTCATATCTTCATCATTGTAGAACATAAGATAAAGGAAGCTGCAAGAAGCCATCAGGCCTACACGTGGCAGTCCCTGTATGAAACATGCCCACCTATTTCCACCTATCGTCCCTATCCATAAATTTGTCTAATCGTCTTTGAAAGCTCCCTAATGATTCAGCACTAATTACCTGATTATTGAGTCTGTTCCATTCATCAGCCACTCTATTTGAGAACCAAGTCCTTCCTATCTCTTTGTTGAACATAAATTTTTTTAAGCATTATTTCTTGTTCTATCTTGTCAATGTCATTCTCCATCTCCTTCTCTTCCTGTTCCTCTTCCTCCTCCTTCTCCTTTTCTTCCTCTTCCTCTTCAGCAGCAACAGATTTGTTAGATGCATTGTATTCATAGTACCATGTCAGTGCACTATATGAATCACATTATTTTCTTCTATTTATTCATTTGTTTATAGCAGGAAATGAGAAAAGTTCAGTGGAATGAGTGTTCTCAGGCGTGTACAGCTTCCTTAGTGGTAGACAGAGAGAGAGATGATACGAGGACTGAAATAACTGTTTTGGTGTGTGAAATGTGATAGGAGAAACTTAAATAATACCAGGACTAAAATGTTTGCCTTGGAGAAGAGTGATAGAGAAATTAATTAAACTAAACTGTTTTGTTGAGGTGTAGATTGGTGTGCCTCACTTCTACGTTCAAGCTCCTTTTATGTCTAGTTTTTCCCCACACTGAAATGGGGAGAGAGAGAGAGAGAGAGAGAGAGAGAGAGAGAGAGAGAGAGAGAGAGAGAGAGAGAGATATCTGAGGCTCTTCATGTTAAACTAATACGTATCTAATCACACACATCAAACTCTGTGTGTATGTTCATTTATTGAGAGAGAGAGAGAGAGAGAGAGAGAGAGAGAGAGAGAGAGAGAGAGAGAGAGAGAGAGAGAGAGAGAGAGAGAGAGAGAGAGAGAGAGAGAGAGATCTGGGGCTCTTCATGTAAAACTAATACGTATCTAATCACACACATCAAACTCTGGGTGTATGTTCATTTATTGAGAGAGAGAGAGAGAGAGAGAGAGAGAGAGAGAGAGAGAGAGAGAGAGAGAGAGAGAGAGAGAGAGAGAGAGAGAGAGAGAGAGAGAGAGATCTTCTTGCAAAATCACAAGATAATCGTACGTCAAATCCTGTGTGTGCGTGTGTTGGTGTGCGTGGCGGGGATGATGGCGGTGCAGGTGGCGTCTCTGCTTTCCTGTGTTCCCTATTTGCTGTGTACCCTTGCGCCAGCAGAGCCAGAGTAGTGAGAGTACCAACGCGGCGGGTGGTGTGGGTGAGGATTATTCTTAAACACTTCTACGCCACCCCTCTACCACATTCAAAAGGTTATTCTTGAAGTTACGCAAGCTTTTAAGGGTTGTTTTATGGTTCTAGTGACAGGTTAACGAGATTTCTTTATTATTAACAGAAAAACACTTGGGAACTCGGCTAATCAACTCTGTGGCTTTTGAAAACAGTCGTGGTGAGAGAGAGCAGTGTTTCTGAACATAGGCTTAAGACCATATTCTGAAACACTTCTGCGCCGCACCTCCACTACGTTCAAAAGGCTTGACTCGAAGTTACGCTGGTTTTTATCGATCTATTTATTTATTTTTATAGTTCTAGTGACAGATTAACAAGATTTCTACTTTGTTAATAGGAGAAACATCCTTGGAAATCCGGTTAACAATTTCTACGACCTTTGAAAATAGTCGTGATGAAAGGGCAAAGTATCTCTGAGTACTGGCCTTACTGGGTCCTCATCAGGGAGCATTTTCAACCTTCTAGTATTCCACAGCGCCTTGTGTCAGGTGCTTTTAATTGTTCTTTTAGTTCTCGGGTGTGTTCATGATTGGAGAAAGATAACTTGAGGCTGAAAAGGGACGGTGGTGCTCTGAACACTGACCGAGAAAGGCTGAAAAGTTTTTGGCAGTACTGGAGCAAAATTTACTACGTCCTGTGCTGTTAAGAGAGTTTCATCACCACAAACACCCGTGAGAATCAGAATTGTCATCCCTGTTGTCTTCGAAAATGGTTTTAGTGAGAATCCATAACGTTTTGAAATGGAGATATTGAACGTGTGTGTGTGTGTGTGTGTGTGTGTGTGTGTGTGTGTGTGTGTGTGTTGGCGTTGTCAAGGTCCCTCTCCCGCCATGCTTTGTGGCGCGCGGTATGAGGCAGGGAGTGAGTGGTGTTGACAAAATCGCCTTGACCTCACTTGATAAAAGTGTGTGGTGTTGAGTGGTAGTATCAGCTGATTAGTGTTTTATTTCCTTATCTGTTGTATGTTTAGTGGTATATGCATTTGTTCCTATTTGCAAGTTCAACTCTATTACACTTTTAAATACTGATATGTTTCGTGATATTTGTATAGATACGTTACAGTACAAAGACTGACTGTTGTACATTACTTCATAAACAAATATCTTAGGACAGCATTATTATTAT
>NC_087161.1:28191022-28198522 GCF_035594125.1 Scylla paramamosain | reverse complement strand
AACTTCTATTACGCATAATTGAGTAGAACCTTCAGTTGATTTTTTTTTTTTTTTATTTATCTTTTTCTCATAGTCTTTGTATTCCCTTAAGCCAGAGTTCTTTTTTTTTTCCTTAGTCCCCTCTTACATAAAAAAATGCCATTGATATTTGTTTTAGAATTATGATGTGGGTAATATTTATACTGTAGAATATTTAACCGTCTCTCTCTCTCTCTCTCTCTCTCTCTCTCTCTCTCTCTCTCTCTCTCTCTCTCTCTCTCTCTCTCTCTCTCTCTCTCTCTCTCTCTCTCTCTCTCTCTCTCTCTCTCTCTCCTCCCTTGCTTATCACTGTTGCTTCCGTTCCTGTCCCTTCACCACTACCACTACCACTACCTCACGCCCCCCTCCCTCCTTCCCTCACTCACGCCGCTTCGCCTCGCCTCCCGCCGGCCAGACTGGAGACCCTGGGCGTGAGGAGTCTGAAGGAGGCGGTTTACATGGCAGAGGCCTTCCCGCTGGAATTTACAGAGGAGAGAGACCAGCACCTGCACGACCTACTCCACTCCCTGCCCAGGTAAGGCGCGCACGTACACACACACACACACACACACACACACACATGTATACAATGGTGCCCTCTTGAAGTGTTACAAAATACGCATCTTTGAATTGAATTAAACAACTGACCGACCCTATTCCAGTCATTTAGAGCCCTGACTATTGGAATCTATCCCTCTCATCTGCTACCATCCCATTTGAGAGCCACTTTCGGATCGCGTGAAGTCAGCCACCCTATCTACTTTCGAAATGATAAAAAAAAAAAAAAAATGAAGTTGAATTAGGTTGGGTTAGACTGGATTACGTTGCGAATGGTGGAGACGAGGGTGTTGGATCGTGTTACATCAATGTTGCATCAGTGGTGTGGTGTGAAGGGATAAGATGAAGGCACATATTCTGAAACACAGCTGTCTTACAACGACTATTTTCAAAGGCCACAAAGATAATTAGCCGTGTTCCCAAGAGTGTTTCCCCCGTTGATAGTGTAGAAAGGTTGTTAATCTGTCACTAGAACCGCAAAAGCAACCTTAAAAAACTCGTGTAACTTCATTTTGTGCCTTCTGAAAGTCGTCGGAGCGAGACCCACAAGTGTTTCAGAATGCAGTCCTGTGTCGCCTCGTGTCATTGCTCTGTTAAAGCCACCTGATGCACGAGTGGGGATAACTGGCAAGCTTTGGAAAACACGAGTGGAAAAAATAAACTCAGCAGAGTCCATATCAGTCATCTGCTTCCCAGGGTACGTTAGTTTACATGAGATAACCCATCCTAACTAGGCTGTGACAGGACTTATATAAAAAAAATAAATAAAAAGTAAATAAATAAATAAAAAAAAAAGGAAAGCTAGCTGGGTTGGTAGACATTCTCATAATCACCAGTTTCTTCCCATGTCCTTTTCAATGTAACAACTTTTAGTACCTCTGTCTCTTTCACTGCTTGACAAAATTTCCCATGATTATCTGTAACTTTTATATCCAGTTTTCTACTTACTTCAGATAATTATTTCCCCTAGAAGAGAGAGAGAGAGAGAGAGAGAGAGAGAGAGAGAGAGAGAGAGAGAGAGAGAGAGAGAGAGAGAGAGAGAGAGAGAGAGAGAGAGAGAGAGAGAGAGAGAGAGAGAGAGAGAACTATGCATTCTATCGTTTCTTTTTCCTCTCTCTCTCTCTCTCTCTCTCTCTCTCTCTCTCTCTCTCTCTCTCTCTCTCTCTCTCTCTCTCTCTCTCTCTCTCTCTCTCCTCTCACTGCTATCAATGCTAACAGACGAACGACCATAGCAGTCAAAAGATTAACTTACTAACGAGGCGTGTGTTCGTGTGTCGCTGCAGGGACAAGAAGGAGCTGGAGATGCTGGGGGAAGAGATGTGGACACAGGTGGCTGCCATGCATAACCTCCCCAGTGCCCGCTTCGGAGTCTTGGCCATGGGTGAGTACGATTGGGGATGGATGGGGGGGAAGGAGAGGTCGGGGTGCATGGCCACGGGTGAATGAAGCTGGGAGGGATGGGGAGGACGGGTGAAGAATGGTGGTTTGTCGATGGGTAAGGCTGTGTGTGTTGGTTGGGTGCATAGGGAGAATAGGTGGGTGAAGCGTGGGCGGGTGTGGGCGGGTGAGGAGGGATGAGAGAGGGGCGGATGAGGAAGGGCGGGTGCTTGCCTCCAGGTGAATAGGGTTGCTGGCTGGGCGGAGGAGAAAGGAGGATGGAAGGGTATATATATAATCTGCATAGTGAGAATACTTTACATTAGCTGTTGTACGTATTGTATTCAAAGTCCACATTTTCGAGTTGGATAACCTTGCAGGATAACGCAGCCAGAATACTCAAAACGTGCTATTGGAAAAAAAAAAAAAAATGGTGTACAATTTGTGATATTCCTCTGGTAAAAAAAAAAAAAAGACAGCTATGTTTCTATCACTCGGGCTTATACTAGCTTATTTTTTATCTATTTATTTATTTTTTCTTCTCATCCCCCGTCAATAGTACGAATTTTTGCAGTCTGTGTAAAGAGATGCACGTTTTCTATCTCGCTGTCAAGTCTTACAGAAAACTTCTCTCGTATACTATTACTATACTATTACGTTTCTCTTCGGAAGCTTTGTTGTGGGAGGAAAATGATGATGATAATAATGAAACGAAATGAACAGTAATGCTACGTGTATCAAGTAAGGAGAAAGGGACAGGTAATGAGTGATGTTACCTGTTTTTTGCGTTTCTCATTCCACTTAACACTGACAGAAAGAAACAGGTAGGGATCTCTCTCTCTCTCTCTCTCTCTCTCTCTCTCTCTCTCTCTCTCTCTCTCTCTCTCTCTCTCTCTCTCTCTCTCTCTCTCTCTCTCTCTCTCTCTCTCTCTCTCTCTCTCTCTCTCAAGGTGCAAGGCAAGTTTCGTCACGTGGTCAAGAAGTTGGTGTCCGTGGCGATGTGTGCTCCTGCTTGCTCGCTCACTCCACCTCAGCTAATTGCGTAACATCTTGCTAATTATATCAGTCCCGCCATTGCCCGTAATGGAGTGACTGTGTAGCTGTTGGACACACACACACACACACACACACACACACACACACACACACACACACACACACACACACACACACACACACACACACACACACACACACACACACTTAGTTTATTTATTGACAAAACAACAAAAAAAGAAAAAAATACTAACACACACACACACACACACACACACACACACACACACACACACACACACACACACACACACACACACACACACACACACAAAGATGAAAAGACGAACACGCCACAAAAAAAAAAAAATAAATAAACAAAAATAAACAAAGAAATAGATAAAATACAAACAGAAGATTGGCAGAGGTCAGCAGGTTAATGAGTTAACAACCAGTGCAAACAAAACTCACCTGGGCAGATTAACTTGTGAACCAGTACAGTACATCCAGTCAAAATAATGCTGGCGCTATATGTAATCCCTAATCATCAGCTTTACAAGGCCGGTGTGTGTGTGTGTGTGTTCGTGTGTACAGTTTATACAAGGTCGTGCAGACGCGTGTGGTGTGTGGTTGCATTGCGTGGCCGTTGCTAAGGGAGAGAAAGAGAAGGTGGGGAGTAAGATCATGTCCCTGCGTGTTTTGATGCTAATACCTCAAAGTTTTTTCATGCATTCCTTTCATCCATTCGGTTACTTCCTCCCCATCTTGATCATCAGTTACCTTTCCTAACCTGCTCGCTGCGTGGGATGGAGCAATACATTTTCATATGTTTGGTTCTTACGCGTAACATTTTGCACTGACTTGCATTGTGTATATGAGGTCGAGTCTTGGCTTATCTTAAGTTAAACACATGACATTGAAAATAAACGCAGGTGGGGGCCGTATTCAGAAACGCCTTCCTCTTTCTCACCACGACCATATTCAAAGGCCACAGAGATTACTATAGTCAAATTCTCAAGAGTATTTCCCCCTGTTAATGATGTAGAAATCTTGTTGATCTGTCACTGGAACCATAAAAACACCCCTGAAAACCCGTGTAACCTCAGCTAGAGCCTTTTGAATGTTATGGAGATGCTGGCAGAAGGATTTCAGAATATGGTCCCTGGACTGTACTGTGTATCTTGACTCAGTGAGTATTATGTGCGTGGCCGTGAGACGAGACGTAGGGGCACGTGGTGGTGGGTGTAGTGGTGGGGGGTGGGGTGGTGGGTGTAGTGGTGGGGGGTGGGGGGGTGGGTGAGGGGGTGGTGTGCGGAGCGTGCTGTCCTGTGCGGCCTTGTGCGCGTCGCCTTGTGTATACACCGCCTTGTTTTCTTATTCAACGGCTCGTCCTAGCTTGCACTGTATTCCATAGCCGTGTGAGGATGGCGGAGATACGACCAGCACAGACTGATTGCTGATTGGCTCCACTTGGCGCCACTCTGATGCGTGTATTCAAGGACGCATCTAGATCCTTTTTCTTTCTTTCTTTTTCCTTGTGTGCATGTGAGTGTGCCTCTGGGCTGGGTGTGGGGTGGGGTATTGGGGGGGTGAAGGCGGCAAGGCGTGCGAGGTAATGCCATCCAGAATTTATGAATGTGCAGGAAAGGCATATTTTAGCCTCCGCGACATATTTTTAGCTTAAATGTCACTTGCCAACATTGTCACGCATCACCTCCTAGGCTGGTGGAGGGAGAGTCACCCCCTTAGCCTGTTCCTGACCCTCCCCTTGCCGCACACGCCCCTGGATTCACCCTTGCGTGTAGTGGCTTCGTGATTTCAGCGGTGACATCCATGCAGGTCCTTGCTTTGCCCTGAGCTAGTATCGTCACACGGGGAAAAGTTTTATTCCGCCTTAGCTCGCGTATCATTGCAGCACTTCTCCCAGAAAGCAGCGTCACACGTTAAGGTTTTTCTTTCCTGCTGTAATGGAACCTTAGCGTGTGTGTGTGTGTGTGTGTGTGTGTGGGTATGTGTGTGTGTGTGTGTGTGTGTGTGTGTGTGTGTGTGTGTGTGTGTGTGTCATCCTACGTGCTAAGATCTACGAACGACTGCTAGGAAATAAATGGATGGTTAGTCATCGTATTCGTCATTGCGCAGGTGTATGTAATATGTATGAATACTACTAGATCAAACAGGCAGCAGGCACATTTGTTGTTGTTGTTGTTGTTGTTGTTCATCATTTTCATCCTTTGTTTCCTCCTCCTCCTCCTCCTCCTCCTTTTTCTTCTTCGTATCATTATTATTATTTACTTATTTATTCATTTATCCCTTCCTCTCATCAAATTTTACATCACAAGTCACCATATCCATCACTATAAATACTGAAGCCATGACAACCGCGCAACGTTCATCAGCAGTTCCTACCAAGCTTGCACATGCAGTAACGAAATCATCATTAACTTGCTCAATACTTCAGTTGCGCGCCAACAGCAGACGTCCCCACCCCAGCCTAGCCTCCCTCTTCACCGTGTCTCCGTGTGGCTTGGAGATCATCACCGCAAGACACACATGGCTATAGAAACTCCCAAGCTATCGGGATTCCGCTCAGCTGATCCTAAAAACATACACATCCCTCCCTGGCCCAGCTGTTCCTTTGTTCAGCCTCCCGTGTCCTTCCGCCCGCTGGCCAGGAACCCGCGAGCTTTGTTCACCCGTGCCCATCGAGTGTAGTACGCGAAGGCAGCCATCGACACGCGCATCTAACATTGCAGCGTATAGGAAAGGGTACGGAAACACGGGACAAAGAAAATTATAAAGCTATATTGCGCATAAAAGGTGGAAACATCTCAAACAGCTGACTGCGGGTGTTGGCAGCTGGCTGGTGTATGATCACTGTAAACATAATACTGAAAAGATACACCATTGTCATACCCCAGACTCCTTAGCACACTGACATACACCTTACGTCATTGCACTCAAATATCGGCTGGAGTTGGGATACATTGAAAACATGTTGGCGAACGAAACACAAGAGATGAGATGAACGAAATCAGTACGACATGTTGGGCCGGGGGCGGTGCCGGAGTCTAGTGGAGCAATAACATGTGCTTCTCTAAGTTCCCTTAGTCTTGGTTCGGAGAGTGAGGAGTAGGTGTATGTGCGTGGAGCAGCGCGGCCTGGCTTTATGGTGACCCGCTCATGGTGCCTTGGCGTGGAGTAATGTTGTCCTGACCGGCGTGGTACCGCGGAATATGAAGATAGGCGGCGCTTTCCCACTCTTCAGATCGGTGGGTCCTCCTGATAAAGTGGTGGAAAAATAATTTTGCTAAATTACTCTGCTTCTTCTTGTTATCATTGTTTTGAGTGGTGTTTGTTTACTTCGTTTTATATGGTCAGCGTATGTGTATTTATCGTCATGTTCGACCATATTACGTTACGTTTCTGCTTTTTATTTTTGGGCGATTTCTACGGTGATGATAATGGTGAGAGAGAGAGAGAGAGAGAGAGAGAGAGAGAGAGAGAGAGAGAGAGTCCACCAAGAAATATACACACATACGTAACATAAAAAAAAAATAATAATAATAATAACAGCTTGAGAAGACGAAACGTTGCTACCCTTACTCACCCTATCACACACACACACACAAACACACACACACACTTCCCCTACCCCCGCTCCAATTCAAACACCAAACGGTAAGTCACCCACACAAAAACCTTCGATACAAACCGCCACAACATTGGAAGCAGACAGTTAAGAGAGGAGAGGCGAGTGTCACGTGCTCCGCTGCTCTTGCATTGCTTCTCTATCACTCAGAAACGCTTTGCTCTTCCTCCACGACTTTACAAAGACCACAGAGATTATTACTAGGGTTCTCAAGACAGTTTCTCCCGTTTGTAATGTAGAAAACTTGTTAATTTGTCACTAGAACCATGAAAACAAACTTGAAAACCCGTGTCACATCAACTAGAGCCTATTGGAAGTAGTAGAGGTGCAGGTGGTCTATTACTCATGTCAGCAGCGTTGTCAGACAGGTGGTCAGTCTTACTCATTACTCTGCTGTCTGCCTTGTCTTGCCTGGTGGTGGTGGTGGTGGTGGTGGTGGTGGTGAAAGGGGACAAAGAAAACACGGGAATGTAAGTAAAAGAAAAAAAAATGTAGCTTTGGTTTGGCTAGATAAAGTTACGGGTGTCTCTGTGTGTGTGTGTGTGTGTGTGTCTGTGTCTTTTGTTCTTTGTAAAGTGATGTAGAGTGTGAGGTGATAGAATTTTTTTTTTAGTGAGTAGAATTGGATTTTTAGTGTGTTAGTGCAGTGATTGCGTCTGGCTGCTGTAGCTATGCAGTTCAGGTGGTACTGGTTGTTGGTGTTGTTGTTGTTGTTGTTTCCTGTTCTTGTTTTTGTTGATGTTCTTCTTCTTCCTCGTTGTTGTTGTTCCTTCTCCTGTTATTCTTCTTTTTAATGTAGTTCTAGGGATATTGCATTACTACTACTACTACTACTGCTACTACTACTACTACTACTACTACTACTACTACTACTACTACTACTACTACTACTACTACTACTA
>NC_087161.1:28173522-28183522 GCF_035594125.1 Scylla paramamosain | reverse complement strand
CCTCTCTTCCTCTCTTCCCCTCTGTGTCTCTTTCCCCCTGGTGACGTCACGCCTCCCTCCAGGCACTCCACGCCACTTTTATTAAGGAGAAAATCATCATGTTTCTTCTATTTTTGGGATTTATTTTGTTTTGTTGTGTTGGTGTGATGCTTAAGTGGTGGTAGTGGTGGTGGTGGTGGTGGTGGTGAGGGTGTTGGTGGTTATGATGGTGAAAAAGGAGGTGTAAGTTTGTCATTATCATCATTCATCATCATCATCATCATCATCATCATCATCATCATCATCATCATCATTGCTATTACGTTCATCCTCTGTCACTATTGTCGTCCTCCACCACCACCACCACCACCACCACCACCAGCAACAACAACAACAGTAAACTCTACGGCAATTATCTATTTTTACAGTACACTACTTAACCTCCATACATGTGCGTGTGTGGGAGGGCGGCGGTGGCGGTGGTGGTAGTGTTGGTCAGTATGACAGAGCGCGGGTCCCTAGGGTGCTATAAATAGTGAGGGGCAGCTAAATATAACAGGGTGAGGCATTGCAAAGCCTTCAGGAGGTGTGGTGGCGAAGGTGAGCCGGGCTGGGACTGACTGACTACTGGTTGGCTGGCTGGCAGGGTAGGTGGAGGGGTGGTGCAAGGCCAGCAGTCACAAACGCTTTGCTCTCTCACCACGACTGTTTTCAGAGGCCACAGAGATGATGAGCCTGGTTTTTCAGTGTTTTTTGCCTGTTTATTATGTAGAAATCTCGATAATCTGTCACTAGAACCATAAAAATGTCCGTCGCTTCAACTAGAGCTTTTTGAATGTAGTGGAGATGCAGCGCAGAGGTGTTTCAGAATAAAGAATAATGTATACCCTTATTCAGAAACGCTTTTCTCTCACACTCGACTATTTTCAAAGGTTACAGGGATTCACAAGAGTGTTTGTCCTGTTAATAATGTAGAAATCCCATTAATTTGCCACAAGAACTGTAAAAAAACATCCTTAAAAACCCATGTAACTTCAATTAGATCCTTGTGGTGGTGCGGCGCAGTAGTATTTCAGAATATGGTACCAAGGCGTACCGGTGACGCCGCGCAGTACAGCTTCCCGTGTACTGTGTGTGTCTGATTCTGGCTCGCCTTCACTGCCCGGAATGGTAAAGGAAATGATGACTGCTATTGTTATTACACATCTTATCATCTGTTGTTCTTGTTACTGCTGTTCTTTGTTGTTGTTGTTGTTGTTGTTGTTGTTGTTGTTGTTGTTGTTGTTGTTGTTGTTGTTCTTCTTCTTCTTCTTCTTCTTCTTCTTCTTCTTCTTCTTCTTCTTCTTCTTCTTCTTCTTCTTCTTCTTCTTCTTCTTCTTCTTCTTCTTCTTCTTCTCCTTCTCCTCCTCCTCCTCCTCCTCCTCCTCCTCCTCCTCCTCCTCCTCCTCCTCCTCTTCTAATAGGCGCTGCTACTACTACTACTACTACTACTACTACTACTACTACTACTACTACTACTACTAATAATAATAATAATAATAATAATAATAATAATAATAATGATAATAATAGTCTTCTCCTCCTCCTCCTCCTCCTCCTCCTCTTCTAATAGACGCTACTACTACTACTACTACTACTACTACTACTACTACTACTACTACTACTACTACTAATAATAATAATAATAATAATAATAATAATAATAATAGTCTTCTGTACGTAGCTATGCGTGTTTATTAGTGCATTTGGGCAAAAAAAATAATAACAAAAATAATAATAATAATAATAATAACCTCTGCTTATTCACTCTCACTAGATTGCTTCCTTGTGGTAATGTTCTTTCCTCCTCCTCCTCCTCCTCCTCCTCCTGTGTTTGTGAGGGGGGCGAGGGAGGAGGAAGGGGGTGGTGTTGTGTGGTGACCGTTGTTGTTGTGAATCATGCAAATATTGACTCTGTGTTCCTGGTGGTGATGGTGGTGGTGGTGGTGGTGGTGGTGGTGGTGATGATCATCCAGGTGTTATGACGTCATGAGTTCCGCAGTCACCTCTATTCCTCCTCCTCCTCTGTTCGACCTTGACCTTGTTTTATTGTCTTATCAACTTCTTCCTCACTACGATGATTCTCTCTCTCTCTCTCTCTCTCTCTCTCTCTCTCTCTCTCTCTCTCTCTCTCTCTCTCTCTCTCTCTCTCTCTCTCTCTCTTGTACCCATGGTTCCGCCCTCTTTTCCCTCCACCCCCTCTCTTTCCTCCCTCACTCCCTCCTTCCTCAACCCCTCTTCCCTCACCTCTCCTCCCTCCTCCCTCATCCCTCCTCCCATGAGTAATTTTGCACGTCCTCTCCCCTCCCTTCCCTCCTCTCTCCTCCCTCTCTCCCTTATCTCCTTTTCCTCCCTTCCTCTCCCTCCTTGCTTGTCTCTTCTTTCCTTTCCTCCCTCCCTCCTTTCATCCATGTCTTCCCCTACCTCTCTTCCTTCCATTTCTCCTTCATTTCTGTTTTTTTCCTTCATACACACACACACACACACACACAAGGAGGAAGACAGACAGACAGACAGACAAACAGACAGACAGACACGTAAACACTAGCACCCGCAAACAGGAAACAGTGGATTGAAGTGGAGGTGGAGGTGGTGGAGGGGATGGATGTGGTGTAGGGGGGAGGTCTGTGCAAGTATTTATAGAGATGGTTAGATGGAAGCACATTAGGGAGGGAGCGAGAGAGGGATTGTGACCCAGATGAGAGAGAGAGAGAGAGAGAGAGAGAGAGAGAGAGAGAGAGAGAGAGAGAGAGAGAGAGAGATACGAGGGCAAGTGAATCCACAGCTAATGGTTTACGTAGTGGCAAGCCTGTCTGTCTGTGTGTCTGTTCCCATGTTTAGTGTTTGTTTACCCCCTGCAGGACAGTCAGCCTCGCCTCACCCCACCCCGCTTCGTCCCTTCGTCTAATCCACCCCGTATCCTGAAACGCACTGCTCACTCACCACGACTATTTTCAAAGGCCACAGAGATGATTAGGCGGGTTAATAATGTAGAAATCTTGTTAATCTGTCACTCGAACCGTAAAAACACCCTTAAAAACCTGTGTCGCTTCAACTAAACTAGAGCCTTTTGAAAGTAGTGGAGGTGCGGCGCAGAAGTGTTTCAAAATATTGTCAGCAGCCTGTCTTGGTCTGTCCCGCCTCGCCCAGTGCTTGTGGTGCTGAGTGCTGGCTGAAGCGTGTACGGTGCCTCGGTGCTGACTTCCTCATTCTTCTCTCTCTCTCTCTCTCTCTCTCTCTCTCTCTCTCTCTCTCTCTCTCTCTCTCTCTCTCTCTCTCTCTCTCTCTCTCTCTCTCAGTAGCCAGTCAGTATGGTACAATACACATGGTCAATCACGTGCTCCTTGACCGTCCCCCTCCTCTCCCTTCTTCTCCTCCGTTAATGAGGCAACAGCCCCCAGGACGCGGCGGTGTGCTAGTGGTGGTGGTGGTGGTGGTGGTGCCCGTACCTGTACCTGTACTTGTCTCAGCTGCCTGGCTACCTCAGGGGCGGGGAAACACGTGGGCCGCCGCTCCCCCAGTGTCCCTGCAACCAAGAATTTTCATGTTTCGAGCTTACACACACACACACACACACACACACACACACACACACACACACACACACACACACACACACACACACACACACACACACACACCCCTATGTACATTTTCAGTTTGTCAACTGCCTAAATAATAAACCGTTTATTATTATTATTATTACACACACACACACACACACACACACACACACACACACACACACAATGCGCATTTGTGCATTCATGCATACAATGGTGTGCCTGCCGCCTGGGTGGCCCCGATGTGCAACACGAGCCTGTCAGCGCGTGATGGCAATCTGTACCTTTTGTTCCTCGCATAATGCAGCATGCAGGGCAGGACAGGCAGGGGATGGGGAAGGACAGGGGAAGGATAAGGAAGGACAGAGGCAGGGCAGGGCAGTGGCAGGGGAGAGGGAGAGAGGTAGGGGCTGGGTGTGGGCGCCGCCAAGATTTCTCCACCGTGGAGAGGCGTGTCGTGGCTGTAAGGAGTTTCCTTTGTTGTGAATGGCGGTGTCATAGGAGTGTTTCCTCCTCACAAGGCTTTGGTGCACGCGGGGCAATGTGAAGCAGCAGCCTCGAGTTGAGTATGAGCTTCGAGACTCAAGTGAGCTGAGCTGAGGGTGACGCCGCCGAGTGAGGCAGCGGTGTCAAGAAGCGGCCACCTCGAGGGTGCTCAGCGAGGTAATGCGGCGTGAATGTGGCGTGACCTGCGGCAGGCACGTGGGGGCGTCCTGCCACGCCTGCCTCTCGGCCCCCAGGCCCTGTGTGTGGGACATTGGCTGCTGCGGCAGGAGATCACTTCCGCACTGCACTGTGTCACTCGGCAGGAAATTCCTGCATTTTTTCAACTTGCAAATTAAATTAAGATACGCCGCAAGTGTAGCGGGAAGGGCGCGCGTGGTGCCTGTTGCAGGGATTACGACATGTCACCAGGTGTTTATCTTAGGAGGTATTGCCACATCCGTTTTTCCCGGTGCTGTGACGGCGTTTTCCTCTTTGTCTGGCGGTGGCACGAGGTAGAGGGGGGAGGAGGGGAGAAGACCTGTTGTCATGCGTACAGGTGGACGTAAGTACAGCGTGCCTGCCTGCCTGGAGCCCCGCCGCCCAATGCCTCCCTTCCCTCGCCAGTCTCGCCTTGTCTTGCCTCGCCTTCCTCTCTGCCTGTGTTACTCAGACCTCCACGTGGTGAGATGCACTGGCCTACTTGTATTTATCAAGGAATAGTTATAGTATACGGAACCTCACCAACGCTTATATGGCTCTGCCTTTATATATATATTGTACTCTCTCTCTCTCTCTCTCTCTCTCTCTCTCTCTCTCTCTCTCTCTCTCTCTCTCTCTCTCTCTCTCTCTCTCTCTCTCTCTCTCTCTCTCTCTCTCTCTCTCTCTGTTCAAATGATTTTCCTTGTGAGGGGAAACACGCGAGCATGTTCCAGTTTCGGTCTAATCATTGTGGTAATTATTTTCTTCGCGTCTTTAACCAGGAAGTGGAAAGCTACCCTCGTGTTTTTCAGTGCTGCGCTTATCTCCAAATACTTGATGTGCTTTTCTGGTGACATTGTTCCCCGCTATCACTATACGCTACTAACCTTCCTTGTATCTTCCTTCCTTCCTTCCTTCCTTCCTTCCTTCCTTTTACTTTTCCCTCTCTCTCCCTTTCCGTTCTTTCCTCCTTCCCTTCCTTCCTTCTGTCTATCTTTCTTTCTTTCATTCTTCTATTCTTTCTAACTTACCCCTCTTTCCTTCCTTCCTTCTTTCCTTTTTCTTTTCCTTCCTTCCTTCGTACTCCCTCATTACATTATCACAGCATACCACACACAGAACAACCACAATACCACTACAACACCGTCAACACACTACTGTACACCATCCCAACAATTCACAACCACAGCCACAGCAATATTACAACACACACCCTCACAGCAACATTATCCCAACACTTCACACCCACAAACACATCACCACACACCCTCGTAATAACATCACTTCACAACCACAGGAATATTACAACACACACCCTCACAGCAACATTATCCCATCATTTCACACCCACATCTACACCCTCAACAACAACAGCACAAACAGCACAAACACACACACACACGCAGTCAGCAGAAGTAACCAAACAGTGGCGTGACAACAAAAGGGTCTTAAGGAAATGACTCGTAACTGGGAGAAGCGAAGCCATCGTGGTGAGGCAGACTTTTCATACCTCAGTGCTACTTTTGCGGGGTTTTGTTTTCAAGACGAACCCATGACGGTACAGAGCGCGGTGCAAAGATAGGTACAATACGATTACAAACCAGTATTCTGAAACTCTCTCTCACCACGACTGCTTTCAAAGGCCACGGGATAGTAAGTAGGGTTCTCAGAAATGTTCCTCCCGTTGATGATGTAGAGATCTCGTTAATCTGTCACTAAAACCTTAAAACCACTTAAAAACTCGCGTAACTTCAACTAGAACCTTTTGAATGTAGTGGAAATGCTGCCAGAGGTATTTCAGAATAGAGTGGGACGGACTGAGGGATAGGGTGAAGATTGGAAGGTTGTGCAGGGGAAGGTTGAGGCAGTGCAGGGCGGGATGGAGGAGGGTGTGTGGGGCTGCGTAGGGTGGGTGGGGATGGGTATTGGGTGTTTGTGAGGAGGGACATACTGTGAGGAGCTTGCTTTGAGTGTTCCTTCTTCCCCGTCAATCAAGGCTCTAATTTTACCCGTGCATGACCTTGAGAGAGAGAGAGAGAGAGAGAGAGAGAGAGAGAGAGAGAGAGAGAGAGAGAGAGAGAGAGAGAGAGAGACCTAGCATCAGTTAGTGACAGCTATGATGAAAACATGATTCAGGAAAGGCATTTGATAAACACACACAAACATAGATAGGTTCTTATCATAAATACTGTTCATTAAAAATAACTAATGAAAAAAGGGTGAAAATTTTATAAAGCATCTAATTACACACGCGTGCTGAGAGAGAGAGAGAGAGAGAGAGAGAGAGAGAGAGAGAGAGAGAGAGAGAGAGAGAGAGAGAGAGAGAGAGAGAGAGAGAGAGGCCCACGCCTGTTAACATTGGTCCGTATGCAGAAACGCACTGCTGTCCAAGGCCTCAGGGATGATTAGCTGTGTTCTCAAGAGTGTCTCTCATGTTAATAATGTGGCAGTCTTGTTAATCTGTCTCTAGAACTGTAAAAAAAACACCCTTAAAAACCCGTGTAACTTCAACAGCAAGAGCCTTTTGGAAGTAATGGAGGTGCAGGCAGTAATGTTTTAGAATAAGGTGCTCTAGTGTCGCGTGTCATAAGCGATATAGTTACAACGAGCGCCGAGTAGAATCTCCGCGCATCCCGCCTCGCGCACTCCACTCCCTCAGTCCCTCACTCACCCGCTTGCCTTCATCACGTCGTGCTGGTTACCGGTGAAAACTAGACCACTGCAACAAGAAATGAAGATACATTTAATAACCTTTTTTTTTTTTTTCGCACAAACTTATGATGTAGGAAGGTACGGTGTTGTGTGCGTTTATTTTTTTCTTTTGTTTTCCGTAGTTTTTATTCCTCTCCTTGTTGAGAGGCATGTAGCGGGTCCTCACTTGCAGTCTCGCCAGGAGTAGACCGTAACCTTCACTATAATACGTTTTTCTCTCTCACTCAGTCTTTCTTTGACGGCCTCCTAACAAAATCTGACCACTGACATTCTTAACACGTTCTCTTTCATTCAGTCAGCATTTGGCCCTTATCCTGAAACGCTTTGCTCTCTCACCACAATTTTCAAAGGGAACAGTGGTGATTAGCAGGGTTCTCAAGAGTGTTTCCGCTCTTATTAACGTAGAAATATTGTTAATCAGTCACTAGAACCTTAATGAAATGTTCTTAAAAATGCGCCTAACTTCATCTAGGGTCGCGGAAGTGTTTCAGAATATGGAAATGACGAGGAAAGAAAGAAATGAAGATAGAACTGAAGAACTTTGTGTAATAGTGGGTAGTGGAGAGAGAGAGAGAGAGAGAGAGAGAGAGAGAGAGAGAGAGAGAGAGAGAGAGAGAGAGAGAGAGAGAGAGAGAGAGAGAGAGAGAGAGATCACATTGTCTTGTCATCACTTCTTAGTGTTTGCATTGCCTGCCCAGAGAGAGAGAGAGAGAGAGAGAGAGAGAGTGGAGCTGCGTGTATGATGGCAAGCCAGTCCTACTAATTAGCACCACTCTTCAGGCGCTGGCACACTCAGCACTATAATGCTGCGACACCCAAAACATCAGTTATCCTTTGTGTAGACTTGTCTTGGCGCTACATACACTTGCGAGTAACATTTACTGTACTTAATGGTATGAATAAGTAGTCTTTCTTTGTGTACTTAATTTTCATCTGTATCCATCACTACTACTACTACTACTACTACTACTACTACTACTACTACTACTACTACTACTACTACTACTACTGCACTAAAATCATTCTCTTAATCCCCCGTTTCATTACACTCATCACTACCATCACCACCACACTCCTCCTCCTCCTCCTCCTCCTCCTCCTCCTCCTCCTCCTCCTCCTCCTCCTCCTACTACTACTACTACTACAACTACAGTCATTTCACTAGCTCTCCATTCCATTAGCTTCAAGTCTACCACCACCACCACCACCAGTATGCACGCACCTAAGCTCTACGTTTCCCAACCCACACGTGCCTGTACACACGCAAGGCAGTACTAACAATGAAAAAATGTGCAGGCTACGTTTTACTCACACACACACACACACACACACACACACACACACACACACACACACACACACACACACACACACACACACACACACACACACACACACACGGAAAATTAGTATAGTCTCTCTCTCTCTCTCTCTCTCTCTCTCTCTCTCTCTCTCTCTCTCTCTCTCTCTCTCTCTCTCTCTCTCTCTCTCTCTCTCTCTGAGTTTTCGTGAATATCTTTTAAAATCAAGTTGTTGCGTAGAGAGAGAGAGAGAGAGAGAGAGAGAGAGAGAGAGAGAGAGAGAGAGAGAGAGATGAACATAACATATGATGAAGGAATTTGTCTGTAAAATCCTTTCTTTTCTCCCTTACTTTCTTCTTTCATTCTGTCTTTCGTTCGTTGGTTCTTTAATTCCTTCCTTCTTTCCTTCCTTTTTCCTCCTCCTCCTCCTCCTCCTCCTCCTCCTCCTCCTCCTCCTCCTCCTCCTCCTCCTCCTCCTCCTCCTCCTCCTCCTCCTCTGATCGCCTGACCCGCCCAAGAGCTTCATTTCTTAATCATGTTGACTTCCTTCCTCCCACCTCCTCCTCCTCCTCCTCCTCCTCCTCCTCCTCCTCCTCCTCCTCCTCCTCCTCCTCCTCTTTCCCCGCACTTCTCGTTTTCATTACATTAGTTCAAGTCTTTAGGTTAGGTTAGATAAGGTAGGGTTAGGTTAGGTCAGGTTAGGTTAGTTAGGTTAGGTTAGGTTAGGTTAGGTTAACATGTTCAGCTGTAGGTTAAGTTAGCTAAGTTAGTGAAGATTCTGTTAGGTTAGGTGAAATCAGATTGAGTCAAGTTAAGTATGGTTAGGTTAGGATAGGGAACATTAGATTAGGTTAAGGAAGATTAAGTTAGGTTAGGGAAGAGAAGATTAAGTTAGGTTAGGATGTGTATTAGCTAAGTTAGGTCAAGTTAGGTTTGGGAGGATTAGATTATGTAAAGTTAGGTCAGCCAGTCACCTTGCCCCTCCCCCCTCACCTCAGTAATTGGCCACCTTTACCTGTATCGATCACCTGAACTAACTGTGCCTGTTGTGTATGGCGGTGGTGGTGGTGGTGGTGGTGCAAGGTAAACACATGAGCAAGGGTACATACACACAGTCAGGTACACACGTAATGCCGGCATGTTCCTGTTGTTGTTGTGGTGGTGGTGGTGGTGGTGGTGGTGGTGGTGGTGGTATTATTATTATTAAGAGAGAGAGAGAGAGAGAGAGAGAGAGAGAGAGAGAGAGAGAGAGAGAGAGAGAATTGAGTCTTGTGATGATAAGAGGTAATGAATCTATACCTATATTTTGCTCTCTCTCTCTCTCTCTCTCTCTCTCTCTCTCTCTCTCTCTCTCTCTCTCTCTCTCTCTCTCTCTCTCTCTCTCTCTCTCTCTCTCTGTATATATTATGAATGAAATAGCACCCTACCAACCAACTTCCCTCCTTCCCTCCCTCCCTCTCAAAGTGTTCGGGGAGGTCGCTGGAGGTAACCGGAGAAGATTGGGGAGAGTCACTTCCCCCCTTTTTCTTCCACCCTACCCCCTCCCCTGAAATGGTAGTGATGGTGGTGGTGGTTGAGTGGAGGAGGGAAATAGAGGAGGGAGAAGGAATGGGGTGAAGTGAGAGAGAGAGAGAGAGAGAGAGAGAGAGAGAGAGAGAGAGAGAGAGAGAGAGAGAGAGAGAGAGAGAGAGAGAGAGAGTGGGAAGTGGAGTGTGAAAATAA
>NC_087161.1:28061022-28168522 GCF_035594125.1 Scylla paramamosain | reverse complement strand
CACCACCGTCTCCTTCACGGTGCAGGTGTGTGTGTGTGTGTGTGTGTGTGTGTGTGTGTGTGTATACCATTCATCCATCTCACCTTTCTCTTACATAGGTTCATTTCTTCTTCTTCTTCTTCTTCTCTTGCTCTTTTCTTTATCCTCTTTTCTTCTTCTTCTTCTTCTTCTTCTTCTTCTTCTTCTTCTTCTTCTTCTTCTTCTTCTTCTTCTTCTTCTTCTTTGCTCTTTTCTTTATCCTCTTTTCTTCTTCTTCCTCTTCCTTTTTTTCTCTTTTTTTCATAAGAGTTTCAAAACAATAGATACGTGGATTTATTAAATGATGACCCATATTGATTAGTCTGCTGAGAATTCACCTTGAGTTTGAGGCTTTTTGACATCAAACAGAGGTCCTCCACAGCTGCTTTGCAACTGACATTAAGATGGAAAAGCAGTGAACCAGAATTTAGTTTAGGAAAATATACCTGAATATTAGAAATTGTGTAGGAAAAAAAAGTGCCTAGATATTATAATTTATTGTAGGAAGACATAACTGGGTATTTCCTGTCACATTCACTTAGTCTTGTGTCTACTGAGGTTTAGGTTTCTCACAATAAAGTCTTTATTTACAGTTCTACCAGAAGAATGGGCGGCCGTACCCGATCAGTGATGCAGATGGGGTGTTGGTGGAGGTGACACAGGGCATTCATAAGGTGAGTCTCTGTCAGGACCTACAAATGCTGCAAACATTGTGTATTTATGTTTTCCCCATGTGGTAGGGAGACATGACTGACCACACTCTGTAATGGTCAGTTCTTTAATGTGGATGTGGTGCTATTGAGGCTGGAAAATAAAGAGATTAGGGGTAATGTCTGTAAGGAAAAAAAAAGTGGAGCAAAGATAGGGGATGGTGAATCTGAGTGTGAATGGGTGAGAGGATGGAGAGAGGGAGAGTGAAGAGGCAGGGTAGCATTGTTGACAAGCCCAGGAGTGCAGCAGTCAATGTTGTGCTGGAAGGTTTCATTGAGACTCATGTAGATAAAAGATAAATTTGAGTCACAAGCTTTGGGTGTTTTTCAGTGTATATGTTCTGAGAGATGGAGTGAGAGAGAAGCCTTCTGGAATGATGTCACCTTAGAGGAGAAAGGAAATACTATACCACTTTTCATTTTTCATGAGTAATTTAACATTTTTTTATTTCAAAATTGGTCTTTAATAAATTGGGTTAGACTATCTCCTTGTCACAATAGTCTGTTTGTTTTTATTAAAGGTGGGAGTGGTGACAGAACTTGGAGGAACTGGAGAAGCTGAAATCAACAGTGCTCGCTGCAAGTTCACAGCACGACAGGCGGGTCAGTACAAGGTGTCCATCCTGTTGGCCAACCAGCACGTGAGGGGCAGCCCCTTTGTGAAGCAGTTCCTGCCAGGACCTCCAGACCCCAGCAAGATTGTAATGGTGCAGCACTGCTCCACAGTGGTTTGCACAGCAGGACAGCCTCACCACATCCTCATTGAGCCCCGAGACCAGTACCACAATGTGTGTTCCTTCCCGCCAGGGCGCCCTGACACCCACAGCTATGCCATCTCTGTGGTGGAGTTGGAAGGTGGCTGGACGGTGGATCCTGGGGCAGTGATCCTGTATGACCACACCTCTCGTCGAGTGAGCATCCAGGTGACCCTGCAACGCCCCGGCTGTTACCGGGCCCACCTCACCTACCGCTCCACCACCCTCACCAACGGAACCTTTGACATCATTGTGCTGACTGCAGAGGACTCCCAGCGAGTGCAGCGCACAGTCAGTCGCCGGGCACATGAGGGCCATGAGGCAAGGCTCCTGGCTTACAATGGGACCTTGCTGACCAAACCCAAGAAAGTGTACTGCTATGTGACACCAAAGCAGCTCATCATCAAAGAGTTTATGTTGAAACTGATCCCTAAGCGAGTATGCACTTTCAGGCTGTGTCCTTCCACCAAGTTCCTCTTCACAGGCACCAACAACCAGAGTGGGCTGCCCACCATGAGCATTGATGATGGGTGTCAGCCCTTGGTGTGTCTAGCTGGCCGTGACCGCAATGTTGTTGCTGCCACCTTCACACAGTTCATGTTGAAGAACATCGGTGGCTCAGAGACCTTCAAGGACAAGCAGGATCACTTCTACCATGAAGTACGAAAATTCCACAGTAAGCGCATGCACGACCGCATCCCAGTCAGTGTGTCACGTGAACGATTGCTGGAGACTTCCATGAAAGCCACCAAAGGTTTCACTGTAGCTGACTGGTGTAAGAACTTTGAAGTGACCTTCCAGGGAGAGGAAGGTCTGGACTGGGGTGGACTGCGGCGGGAGTGGTTTGAGTTGATATGTGCACAGTTATTTGACAGTGACAATGGCCTCTTTTCCAGCCTTCATGAGGGACCACAAGCCTTGGTGCATCCCAACCCTGATCGCCCACCTCACCTCAAACTGAAGCACTATGAATTTGCAGGACGGGTAGTAGGTAAATGTTTGTATGAGTCGGCTCTGGGGAGCGGGTACAGGCAGACCGTACGAGCCAGATTCACTCGCTCCTTCCTGGCGCAGCTCATTGGCCTCCGGGTACACTACAAACACTTTGCACAGGACGACCCTGAGCTGTACACAGGCAAGGTGCAGCACCTGCTGGAGCATGGTGTGGACCGTCTGGATGACCAGCTCTTCTTCACAGATGAGGTGTTGTTGCCAACAGGCCAGGTGCGTTCGGTGGAGCTGGAGCCGGGGGGAGCCTCACGCTCTGTCACCAACGACAACCGCTTGCAATACTTGGATGCCATTGCACAGCACCGCCTGGCTGCTCGGGTCAGACATGAAGTGGAGGCATTCCTTTCCGGCCTCAATGAAATTATCCCTGACAACCTGCTTTGTATCTTTGATGAGAATGAGCTGGAGTTGCTCATGTGTGGCACAGAGGAGTACAGCATTGCAGACTTTAGGGCAAACCACATAGTCAATGGCTCTTCGTCTGAGTTTGGTCGTGTCCTCTATTGGTTCTGGACGGCCGTGTCCAACTTCACAGAAGAGGAGATGGCTCGCCTTCTACAGTTTACAACAGGCTGCTCCCGTCTGCCTCCAGGAGGATTCTCTCAGCTTTCTCCAAACTTCCAGATATCTTCTGCCCACACTTATGGAGTTCTGCCCACTGCCCACACCTGCTTCAACCAACTGTGTTTACCAGATTATGACAGTTATGAACAGTTTGAGAGAGCCCTTCTGCTTGCCATTAAGGAAGGATCTGAAGGCTTTGGCATGGTGTAATCTCCCTCCCACTGTGTTGCTGCCAGAATCTTTCCTTCCTCTTTGATCGACTGGCCATGGATTGCAGACATGGCGATAGAGGAAGCCTTCACACTTTCAGAAATTATCATCATGTTTACTGAGCTGTGGATGCCAAGTCCTTACTCATCAACAATCCAACTTCATTCAACAACTGTGAGCCCTCCAATTGGCTGCTGCTTCACATCTGCTGCAGCTTTGTGCATCTATGCATTGCATATATATGAGTGTTTGTGCATACAGTGTGTGTGTGTGTGTGTGTGTGTGTGTGTGTGTGTGTGTGTGTGTGTGTGTGTGTGTGTGTGTGTGTGTGTATGTGTGTGAGTAAGAGAGATAAAATAGAGAAAGTATAAACAGAGTATAACAAAAGTTTTAAGTGCTGTGATAGCAGACTTTACTCTCATTGAGGGCATAATATCGAAGGATCTGAAATAATTACCTCAAGGACAGTGAATCTGTAGTACTTAAGGCAGTGTGTGGTTGGTCCAGAAGTTATGCATTGTATCATATACAAAGATTTGTTGCAATATTTCTTACTTATATTACATTTTGTCATCTGTAGACAGAATGGTTAGAATAGAAAACACTGCTGCTTTGTGACTTGCTGCTTAGTGATGATGAGGATGGCAGGTGTTGAGCACACTGCATGCTGACCTCCTCATGCTGCAATATTTTTTGTCCAAGGTGTTACATTATGTTGTGCTTGGGATGTCAAGTCACAGACTGCAGTTGAGGAGTGTAGGCCTCAAGTAGAAGTCAAACATAGATTTTCACCATTTCATCATTACATGTTTTATAGTTGCCTAATCTTTTAAATCCAGTCTGCATCTTTCAGCACATTGACCATTAATATTTGGGTATTACTTAGTGTTTAAAAGTACAGAAAGCAATTTGATTTCTTAGACAGTGGAATTTGTTGATCTGATAGAGACAGGCATTAGATCTGGCCGGAGTTGGAAGTCCTCAATATGAGAAGTCTGGTTGACTGATGAGTTATTTGATTGTTGTTAGATACACTCATACTATGTATGCTCTATATTTAACTCATGGAATTAAAAAATGATGTTTTATCATTTTTAGAAGCAGAAACTTCTGCTCAAATCAAATCAGGAAGCATCTTCAGTGTAATGTTCTCTTTTCTTGATTGTATAACTACTGTGTTGCCAAAATATACACAATTACACAATACAGTGACACATGAAATCTGGAAAACAAAACTCCAAAATTTATAAACAGTATATTAGTTACTGGTGGCAGTTGTTGGCAGATTCTTTAAGAAATAGTACCACATATTTGTTGATAATTAGCATTTACACCAGACAAGTCCCATGTGGATGAAGAAAAAGTTAAATCTCACTTACTAGTATGTGTGGTCTTAAAAAAAAACATCATTCTCATGAATTGATATTTCCATATGCCAGTTCTCATTTGCACCAGCCTTGCTCTCTTAAATATTTGTTTATCATGTGGTTTTGAGAAGAGCATGATGAATATGAAGGGAGTAAATGGGGGGAGGGATTAATGGAGGAGAGTACATCAGAAGTGTGAATGTATTTGTCACACTGTCCAGGTCAACACAGCAAGTCTGTTGTACCTCAAGTGACTCACCAGATTAAAAATAGTTGTGAAGGAAAGTAAGTGATTTCCCAGCACACAGGAAATTACTCAGTTTTGTTCAACACTTGTTACTTAATCTGTAAGGAAAGTCTTGCTAGCTTATATCATGAGAATGACTTGTTAGAGAAGAAATGGTCATTTGGGTGGTGTTAGAATGAGAATGCATTAAAGCCTTTCAGACAACAGTTACATGTGCAAGAAGTTTATTCATGTATGTGTGTGTGTACATGAAACACATGGTACATATACTTAGGAGACTAAAAAACAGTCATATGCCTAAGTATAAAAGAATTTTAACAAAATTGGAAGTTGAGATATATTTTGTGTGTGAGATAGGTTTATACCCAAATGTATGGTGTAGTTAATGTGGGTGGTGCAGTACAATATATGAAAACACCAAGCTGAGTTGATGGAGAAAAGTTGTGGGACCATTAGCCAGCCACAACACCGTCTTTCAGTCCTTCACAACTCGACCGTGTTCAGCACCAGCTCACTGCTCTTTCTCTCTTGAGTAGATCACATTCCACTTTGTTGACTGTAGGGAATCATCTCTAGCATTATGTATGTGGCTCTTCATTATTGGACTGCTTGCAATTTTATGCAAGGGCATGCTATGAATTTGCCTCTCATATTCTAAGAATATGGAGGTAATGAACTTGTCTTTCTTTCTCGCATTAGAAGTACAATAAGACGTTATGTTGATGGACATTAATTTGAAAGGGTGTGACTTCAGTTGAGGACTGAAGACAAGAGTGGCACAAAAGCCACTGCCATACAAACCTCTGTGAGGAGTTGCTCTCAATGGTTCAGATGTATGAATACATTGTCTTTCTAATGGATGAAATGTTTGAAGCTGACGCATGCTGTAATGTAATGAGACAAAGAGTGGAGGTAATGTTACCCATAAGGCGGACACTGGGATGAGGGAGTGAGTGTTTGCTGTGCTTCATTCCACTGATCATGTGCACCGTGTTACTCCACTTGATCATGTGTACTTTGTGTCTTCCAGTTGGCAGTGGACCATACCCAACAGTGTACCATTCAAACACAAGGCCAATAACACTGCAACTCTGAGCAGTCCACGTGACCTTTGGAAATACACCAGAAAAGTGGAAGGTCCTTGGCTAGTGCAGTTGTAAGGAAGTTTGACCCATGTGGCTATTATGAATACAAGAGTCATTGGTGGTAAACTAAGTCAATATTTGTGCTGTATTCTTCATTATGTATAAATTTGATATCAGAAGATGTACGGGGTGTTCTTCCCTAGAGGAATTATGTTTTCAGGATCCAAGCCTTAAGTAATAGCATCGTCAGAAGGTGAGGAAAAGTTACTTGTACTTCTGTGTGAATTCCTGATGATTGCCAGATTGTTGAAAAAAATATTAAAGAATCCACTGAAGTATGTAGCTAGGAGGAAGAGAGTGTGCTACCAAATACCAAATTGTTGTCTCTGCTGTAATGTTATGAAGAAATGAGAAGGCTTTGAACTAGTGAGCATCCAGCTTGTACCTAAGTAAGCATCCAGTGGCCAAGGGCAGGTGATGTCCTCACTCAGAGTTCTATCACCACAGCATTGTCAAAGTCTGACATGTTTAATGCCACCAAATGCTACAGGCATGTGCTTGTGTGCTTTGTTTTATTGTGATGCTTTTTCAATTATGATCACAAAATGCATGTTTCTGGTCATGAAAGTGTAATTCTTCTCATCACTTTTATCTTTGCTTGCACTTACAATGTTCACGTGACTCATAGATGAGATTGTAGTCCATTTGATAGCTTTCATAGAGATGAAACTGACCTTCTTGCAAGCAGACCTGCAGAGCAGCTCACTGAATTTGACATGTTTTAAATACACATTTATGACTACCATTTGGCCTAACTTATGTGATATTTTTGGAGTTTAGAAAAGTATATTTTTCACAGTTTGGTTTCAAAACTAGATGTGTATTTGTGTACATGAGCATCATAAACACCAGCGTTCACACCTCAAGTTTAGCATATCATCATTATATTGTTAAACACTGCTCAGAATAGTAGTGCCAAGTCGTTATACTATCAATTTTGAAATATGTATTGTTTTTTGTTAACTTTCATGCAGAAAACTTAGTGAATAATGATGTTTTTACCAGTTTTTTATTATGACTTTCTGTGTGATAAACATTCACGACAAAGAGCACATCACAGCAGTAGGTTTGTGTTGGCTTGCTGTAGTGTTGTCTTTTCAAAAAGGAAAGCACCATTCCTCATTTATAGGCATTTTATATTATTATTTCTATATTTGCTATTTGTATGAAGTAGATATGTATTCTACTTTTAATATTTTCTATTGTACTTTTCTTCCACTTTTTGTTGGGTTGTATACAGTTTCGTGTATATCTGTGTTTTGCTTGTGTGTCAGCGAGCCAATCCAGTATGTCATAGAAGTTTTGTCTGGGTATTAGTGTTTCACGGCTGCAGTCCATTATTTCTGGCCAAAGATCACATCAATCCTTGTCATTGTTGCCTTTGTTCACAGGATTTATTCAGTATGCAGGCTCTAATTTTTTAATATTTTAGTTCTTGCTAGAAGAGTCTGTTCCAAGCTCGAGCTTTTTGCATAATGTGGAGTGAACTGTAGTGAGTAGTGAAATTCTCAAGAAGTAACAGCAAGGAAAACTGTGTACATTTCAGTGTTGCAATACAAGTTTGTTGTGTACAGAGTACAATGGCATCAGGATAAAGGAAGCAGATATGAATGCTGAAGCTGTCAGATTGTAATGTGGTTTGTTTATTATTGAGGTGTTGAAATTGATGCAAACTAAAGCTTTCATGATCATGAAATATTAGAGGAACACTTATTGAAAATAGGAACCTTAGTTTCTGCTGAGTGCAGAGGATGAAACTTTTTGTCAGACAAATGTGAGCCAACTTCCTATGCCTTCTGATGGGTCTCATAGCTATATTCCTTTGATCAGCACACTTGCACTTACAAGACAATATTAGTTATTCAGTAAGCATTTATCTAGTCACTGAAAGTTATGTAGGCTTACACACACACACACACACACACACACACACACACACACACACACACACACACACACACACACACACACACACACACACACACACACACACACACACTTTGTGTGAAATAAAATATAAAAAAATTAGGCATGTTTTATGGAAATTGCAAATTGAATCTGTATACATTTTCTCATGTGTAATGTGGAAATCTTGATAACATTCATTTGATAATTATTGTACAAGCCATTGGAATTGAATATGTATACTAATGCAGATGGATATTTATATCTTTATTTTTACTATGCATGAAGATTAAATATGAATATGCAGATTCATTATCTGTACCACTCTCTTATACAGAAATTATGAGAGGCATCAAGCCTTGAAGAATAGAAATATATGTGTATGTTTGTTGTTAGTTATCACTTTTGAATGATAACTGTAGCATGTTTATTATATTACTGAGTATCAAGGGGCCATGAGTACAGTAGGTGTGTAAGGATCTCTTATTATGTTTGTATAGGACAAAATTTGACCACTTCTATGTTGTTTGTATTGACATAACTTGCATTGTTGTGTGCTAATGTGATGTGTTAAGAGGTGTTGTGCACTTAAACTACATCACTACAATTGCATGTAACAAACTCACACATCATTTCATACATACATATACAAGTACTGTACCTGCTGTATTCTTTCACACACACACACACACACACACACACACACACACACACACACACACACACACACACACACACACACACACACACACACATCTTTATTCTCATTCTTGCTCTTGTTCCTGTGTGCCACTCATACCACACCACCATGCACTGCTTGCCATAACTTGCTAACTTACTCTGTATTTACTCTTCCTCCTCATCTGCTTCACCTCCCTTCTACACACACACACACACACACACACACACACACACACACACACACACACACACACACACACACACACACCACACTTATGCCAAGCAACACTTAGTTAACCCAAGAAATTGCTAGTGGATCTGTTTGAGGCTCACCAAAATACTACACATAAACTGAGTCATGTATATATAAATTGTATATTCCATAGATGTATACTGTATATTTATTTCCTGTATAAAGGTTTCATTTATAGGGAAGGGCTTGATTTTTTTGTAAGACTTTATAAAATATATAAAATTTAAGTTTGTGATGTATTTAAATTACCACTGAAAGAAAAAGGTAAATTTTATCTATTCTTGGTAGTGTAAGACTTGAGCTCTCAAAGAAGACAAACAAACACAGCCTCATGTCAATTTAAATTGAAAGAATTATGAAGGAGGGAAATGAAAGGGCGAACAATCCTGAATTCTAGTAAATGTGAGAAAGTGATGGACAGGTAGACACCCACTGGTCCTCATGTCCCTCATTGTCTTGCTAGCAGTGGAGCATAGTTACAATCTTATCAATAAAAAAAACTTTTTAATACAATTTCATGAGCAATACATAATCACAGTTTTAGGATTTCAGTTGAAAAATCATAGAACTATTGAATAACTAGCATAGTACTGGAGTTCAAGAACTATCAGTGTCAGAATAAATGGCCTGAAGTGTGGAGGTAGCAATAAAAGAGCATGCATTAAGAATCAATGGTGAATGTCATTTTTATAGTAGTCATCAAGGCACTGTAGGAGATTGGGAAAGAACTGCTCATGGCACTGTAATATGCAGGTGATTTGCCTAGAATGGCAGAACATTGGAAGATAGGAGATAAGAGATAAAGAGAAGATAACATAATCATGGGTGCTAAGAGTGAAGCGTCTGTGGGTGTCCTTCAGTATGTGGCCTCTGCGTGATGGTGGTGGTAGTGGGAAATAAAGGAATGTTTAGAAGAGGAAGGAAATTGAGCAAAATAAGATCGTATGTAGTAATAGTAGTATTGGTAGTTGTTGTAATTGTAGTAGACCCTATCGTAGTTTAGGTCGGCGCCACCGGGACTAGAGGTAGTTACTACAGTGGTGTCATCCGGGGGAAATTTTGATGCGGGAGCAATACCGCACTATGACCCCAGCCAGCCAAGTGGGAAGTAATTTGTTTGGCGCGCGCGGGAAACTCACTGCAAAAAAAAGGTATCCTGCAAGTGGGACTACCTAAAATAAAAAATAAAAAAAAAAGAAAAAGGATTAGGTTAAGGAGCTGTAACCTCCACCAAAGAAAAAAAGTATATGTAATCTTTAATGTGTTTAGTGAAGATATACCAATGAATGCTGAGCTCTTTATGAAGGGAAGGTTAAGGAAAGTGTGGTCCCGGGGTTGAGATCAATCATTGGCTGTCAACAAACCATCGAGCGCCAAAGTTGCCAGACTGAGGCAGTGCGAGGCAGTGGTCCTCGTGTACCTGGCTGCTGGTGGCACTACTACTTGTGGTGTTTTAGCGACCCACGGCTGTACACATAAGTGACCTGAGTGAGTGTGAACTACGGTTTGGACATGACGTAAGCCTAGAGGATCGGGAACACACACACTCACTGGTCAGTCACCGCCAGTGATCAGCGATTATTATAAAACGTTTATGGCAAGCTGAGAACATTTGACCTCTGCCCTCAGCCTTGAAGAACTTTATAGCACCAAAATATTAATACAGTAGGGTGTATTGTAGCACCTTTATGATAGAAACCTAAGATATTAATCCACATGAGTTTTTTTGGGGGGTATTCTACCAGTACAGAATAAAGTATATGTTGTTTGGGTCAGTGTGTCATACCATCCTAGGGAGTCTAAATATGAGACACCTTATTTTGAAAGCTGGGGAACTTTCTAGCTTAATCTAACTTTACTAAACCCAACTGGGGTCGCTTTGCCCCATCCTGGACCACCCTTTAAGGACACTAACCTAAGCTAGTCTTAGGGCTTGGCCCACCTGGACCTCCTCTTAAGGACACTAAAGTAACCTAACATAATTAGGGGCTGTGCCACCTCTGGAGCCCCCTTAATTAAGCACACCAACCTAACCTATCATGGGGGTGCTTCCTCCCTTGAATCCCTTCTTAAGGACACTAATCTAATCTAACTGTTTACCTTTATAGGGAGTCAAAAGTCCAGGGTGTGGTTCGTTGAGCTCCTCTTCCTCATCCTCAAAGGGTACTTGGGCCACCAAGTATGGAGCATTTGATTGATTTTGGCAAAACACTGTGTGATCTTAAGAAATATACACCCAAGTTGTCTTGCTTATGAAATTGCACAATAAAATCATGAAATTTTAATTTGTGTACCCTGGGTATCTTTGCAGTTAGCTGACTGGCTGCCACAGTAGCCGTATATACATGTGGTGATTGGACAAAAATAATTGATATATTGACCAGAAGTAAATGATATTCACTGGTGTCGTAATACATCATTAAAAGGACAGCTATCATTGGCTGAATGAAAGAGATACAAGGGAGCATGTGCCATTCTTTACTGGAAACCAACATATTAACACACGCATTACACTGTATCCCTCCAAGTGAGCTCATCGGCAGAGACTTAGAATTGTGATGCAGTGCAAGACAGGTCACGTCACTGTAATGTAATCCCAAAACCCCAAAACAAAACCCTGACGTGTTGTACAGTGAGTATTCATCACCATGTGCACATAATTTACCTGCTCCATGAGGAGCCACTATTGATAAGATTATCCCCATTTTCATCAGTGGGTTAAGTTAAGTTTAGATTGATGCAGTTCTTTGACTTTACAGCTGATCCCCTTATTGTGTAGGTCCCAATTTTAAGAGACATCAGATGTGCTGTGTGATATTTATTGTGTCTAATTACAGACTTCCTGAACTCCACAACGTTGCCTCAGGCACTCTCCAGGATGGACAAGAAACGGCAGCAAGAAAGAGGCAGTAATGCTTCCTCAAAGAAGTCACGGTAAGTGCCACTGCTGGCCACTCATGGAGTGTGTGTGTGTGTGTGTGTGTGTGTGTGTGTGTGTGTGTGTGTGTGTGTGTGTGTGTGTGTGTGTGTGTGTGTGTGTGTGTGTGTGTGTACACTGTTCATTTTTGGTTTCTACACTTAATATATGATGACCTACAAGAATTAAGCTGATGTAAAAAAGACAATCATGTACTGTTAAGGCTGGAAATATCAATGAAAGTACCTACAAGGATTGAGGGACACAGCAGACCAGTATAGCTTGACCTGATCTTTCCTTTCCTGTATCTCCTCTCTTTACAAATCACTAATTGTGCAGAACAGCTGTGACCTCGCTAAAGACAAAATCTCACACTTTTTCACACTAGCTCATAATTAACTGACACATTTTAATTTTTTACAGACCCAACAGGAGCAGTGCCTTTAAATTTGACCAATTAAACTGATCAAATCTTGCCTCTCTCTCTCTCTCTCTCTCTCTCTCTCTCTCTCTCTCTCTCTCTCTCTCTCTCTCTCTCTCTCTCTCTCTCTCTCTCTCTCTCTCTCTCTCTCTCTCTCTCTCTCTCTCTCTCTCTCTCTCTCTCTCTCTCTCTCTCTCTCTCTCTCTCTCTCTCTCTCTCTCTCTCTCTCTCTCTCTCTCTCTCTCTCTCTCTCTCTCTCTCTCTCTCTCTCTCTCTCTCTCTCTCTCTCTCTCTCTCTCTCTCTCTCTCTCTCTCTCTCTCTCTCTCTCTCTCTCTCTCTCTCTCTCTCTCTCTCTCTCTCTCTCTCTCTCTCTCTCTCTCTCTCTCTCTCTCTCTCTCTCTCTCTCTCTCTCTCTCTCTCTCTCTCTCTCTCTCTCTCTCTCTCTCTCTCTCTCTCTCTCTCTCTCTCTCTCTCTCTCTCTCTCTCTCTCTCTCTCTCTCTCTCTCTCTCTCTCTCTCTCTCTCTCTCTCTCTCTCTCTCTCTCTCTCTCTCTCTCTCTCTCTCTCTCTCTCTCTCTCTCTCTCTCTCTCTCTCTCTCTCTCTCTCTCTCTCTCTCTCTCTCTCTCTCTCTCTCTCTCTCTCTCTCTCTCTCTCTCTCTCTCTCTCTCTCTCTCTCTCTCTCTCTCTCTCTCTCTCTCTCTCTCTCTCTCTCTCTCTCTCTCTCTCTCTCTCTCTCTCTCTCTCTCTCTCTCTCTCTCTCTCTCTCTCTCTCTCTCTCTCTCTCTCTCTCTCTCTCTCTGCCAGGGTTGAGGAAGAGGAAGACGACATGGAGTGTGACTTTGACTTTGCGGGCATGGACTTCGATGAAGAGATGACCAGCCAGGAGAGTGAGGAGCTGGTGCAGGTGGGGAGAGTTACTATGTGGATGTTGTGTGAATTAGGAATCATGCATCAATGTGGTTTTATTTTTCGTATATGAGCTTAGGGGATATGAATGACGGATGTGCACTCCTTAACTCATTTGCTGGTGTGCTGGATATCCTGAGTCTGTGCATGCGTATCCTAGATCTCAAGAAAGTCTGCCTTTGTATAAGTCAGGTCAATTGCACAAAGTAGCTATGCCTCTCTTAAGTACATTTTCATCCTCGTCACTGTCATGCTCTGTGAAAGTATATAATCCTGCAGACTTGATTTATATTGAGTATATCAGCTGTAAGATAACATATCATGAGAGTTTGTTGTGAATTTGCCACAGGTGTAATGTAGTGTGCTGGAGTTTGTTGATTTTCAAAACTCAAGATAGCACTGAATTCTTCAAAACACAATGGTGATAAATTTTTACAGAAAGAGGCATGGAAACAGACAGAGAGTAATCAGAGAAGAAAATATGATGGTCAATGATTGAAGCACAGGAAGACTTCATAGTAAAATGGTATTACACTAGTGGAGCAGTGCAAAATTTGTGTCTCATTGACACATGGAGCTCAGTGAGTCACAGGTCTGGCCTGGTGAGTCATCTTGTAGGCACAGGATGTACATTGTCTCATCTTTACCGATGTGTGTGTACAGAATGGAGGAGCAGGAGTGGATGACGAGGACGGGGAGGGCACCTGGCAGCGGCCCTCACTGCCACACTTCAACCCCAAGCAGCAGTCCCTCGTCTTCCAGCAGATAGAGATTGACCACTACATTGGTAAGAAAAATATATGATCAGTATGCTAAGAGGAAATATATGACCTCTGTATTGTTAAGAAAATCTGTGACCATCATGTTGGTAAGAGAAGACATGTATACATGAAAGTGTATTCTACAAACATTTTGGATCCTTGAGGGTGATCCTGAAGAGTAAAGTATGTTATTTTCCTTAAGTATCATAGTTACTTGACTTAAATATAATATTACCAAATTGAAGATTGGAGGATAAGAGATGTAAACTGAAAGGCTAGAGTAATGACAGGAAGAGGCAAGAAAGGAATGAACAGAGGGGGAGAAATGATGCTGAAAACTTGCACATCATGGCCATTCTGTTGGAGGGAATTGTTTATTAGAGTTAATGTAAGTTTTTCATATAATTTTAAAGATCAGTGTTGCCTTTTGTGCTCGGATTATAATTATCATAATTTATTGTATGTAATATTGTGGAGTTTTCCTTCCTTGGTGGAAGTAATTAATTATTCTTTCTTTTTGTGTAGCAGTGCAGCATTGTAGTATTTGCAGTAAAGATGATAAAAACTTTGCATTTGTACATTTCTTTGTGAGTTATAGATCTTTTCATTCCATCGTAGCAGATAGAACCAGAAGGAGAGTGATGTAATCTGTTAACATTTCTATCCCTTACAAGCCTTTCCTTGTCACCAGGGTCTCCCAAAGAGGGCATGCCAGGGCAGCAGGCCGGACGGGTGCCTGTCATGCGCATGTTTGGGGTCAGTGACGCTGGCAACTCGGTGTGCTGTCATGTGCACGGCTTCTCCCCTTACTTCTATGTCTCCTGTCCTGCTACATTCAAGGACACTCATCTGGCAGACTTCAAGGTGACTCAAGGCAGTGCAATGCCTCACATTGTACTCCCACCTCTCAGTTTTCTCATGTGATGGTCTCACTATTTATAATATTGGGACTGAGTGCAGCAGTGAAGTAGTGATGATGGGTAGAATGCAGTGGTGCAGAGAGAGGATGAGGACAGGTTGAACCATGCTAGGCATCCTGAAGGCAGAGGCAGGTGCCAGTAGGTAGACCAAAGAGGTGTTGGGATGAAGCCTTGGGGAGTGATATAGAAACTTGAGGATTTGATAAAAGTCAAAGATAATTTGAATCTTGATAAGCTGCCTTCACACAGCAGAGGTTGCCCCATGTAGATATGAGACCTGCCAATCAAAACACTAATGGCTCTAAAATAACTTTCCCTTATTTGTTGTCTGTGATCTGATATAAAATCATATATCAGAACACAAGAAAATGCGGGAGTCTGCAAGAAGCCATCAGGCCTACATGTGGCAATCCCTGTATGAAACACCTATAATACCTATCCATAAATTTGTGTAATCTTCTTTTCTTTTATGTGTGTGTATATATATATATATATATATATATATATATATATATATATATATATATATATATATATATATATATATATATATATATATATATATATATATATATATATATATATATATATATATATATATATATATATATATATATATATATATATATATATATATATATATTATCATCCCTCTGCCAAGAATGCCCTCAATCGTGCACTGCTGGAAGACATGAAGAGCAATCGGGAGCGGATCACTGACCCTGTGCTGGCGGTGCAGGTGGTGCAGCGGGAAAGCATCTACGGCTACCATGCCAATCGCTCCTCCAGGTTCCTGCGCCTCACCTTGGCCTTGCCACGCCTCATCGCTGCAGCCAAGAGGCTGCTGGGGGAGGGCAAGGTGTTTGTCCCCAACCTGGGCACGCCTGTCTATGAGGCTTATGAGTCCAACATTGACTTCGAGATCAGGTAAGACAGTATATGTGTATTTATTTATATGATCTTGGTGTGTTATCTTGTGAAGATGAGATGTTATTCTTGCTGTGATGGATACAGAGAGCAGCAAGGTCAGCATGCTGTGACTGGTAAACGTGGTGCACGGCCAACTGGAACTACTGGTGAAATTGGTAAAGGAGCCTGTGCTACTTGGCCCAATACTCCTTTGTTATTCTTCGAATTTACTTAAGTATCCTGTAATTTAACAATTAGGTATCTTTTCAGTAGATAACTTTAAAGAAAACATTTTGCTTTCAGAACACTGCTGTCACTTTAGAAAATAGCATAGTATTAAAGATTGACCTTTTACTTCCCTGTGTTGTGTGAAGGTTCATGGTGGACACACACCTGGTCGGCTGCTGCTGGGTGGAGCTTCCCTCTGGGTGCTGGACCATCCGGAACAAAGACCTGCAGACTCGTTGTCAGCTTGAGGTGGGCTGCAGTGTGTTGTGGCTGTTGTATTTAAGTTCAGGGCTGTTCAGGCAATTTGCTTCTTGTTCACTCATACAATACATTCAGTAGTCCGTCAGAATATGGAGACACATAATCACTGCTGTGTGTTTTGAGTCTGGCCGTTGGTTAACCACCCAGGCTGGCTGCACCACAAAGTAGTTCATGCCACAATTTGGTGGGTGTGGGATTGCCACATTCCTGTGCCACTTGAAAGTTGCTTTAGAATGGGTGCATTAGCTGTAGTGTAGATAAGAGAATTTTCAGATGTTTATTCTTGTGTGCTGTTCAGGAAATCATCACTTGTTCTTTTACAGGTGGATGTTGCGTGGAACAAGCTCATCGTGCATGAACCAGACGGGGAGTGGGGACGTGTGGCTCCCTTCAGAATACTCTCCTTTGACATTGAGTGTGCTGGACGCAAAGGTGAGTTGAGGCCACTCAGGCAGTCCACACAGCAAAGCAAAAGACTAATATTGCATGATGCATAGAAGTCTGTTAGAATTCATGGTACTGTTCATGAATACAACAAGAAATGTGGCATTGTATGAAAAATTTTGTTTTTGATGTAAGAGGGGCACTGGCCAAGGGCAACAAAAAGTTAAGAAAAAAAGAAAAAAACACTGAGTCCTAGTCCCTAAAGAGAGGTCAAAAGGATCATCCATAATTGGAGGATAAGTGTCTTGAGATCTCCTTATATTGTACATGTGCGACCAAAGTAATGATTTCGTGTTTTGCTCCCAAGTGCTGGACCAACAGGGAAGAATCATTAACTGTGAGTAACTGTGGTCTTTAGTGTGGTAAATTTCATGTTTGTTTCCCATTTTGTTATTTATGTTTTGTTCCATTTAGCATTATGGTGGACAATTTTGTCAGTGTGAGTACTAAGCAGTAGTCCTTACCAATGTATGTTGAGACATACAGACTCACATGGCAATGCTCTCATCTTTACTTTGTGCATTGCTGTGGTTTTCATCACTAATTTTTTTGTAAAGCTGACTTTATTTTTTTAATGCAAGAGGACCACTGGCCAAGGGCATGTTTTAATGTTTTTGATTTTCCATAGATGTACATAGCTAGGTTTATATATTTATAGAACACACACATCCTTTTTTTTTATGTTGTAATTTGTTGACATGATGTAAAAAGATGTCATTTTAAAGTAAAAATGAACTAGGTATTGATTATAAGATGCAACAAGATGAGTGAAGGTAAGTTGAAGGTGAGTGTCTAAAACTGTGATCGATTCAGTCTGCTTGTTCCATATAGAAGTTTGTCTGGTGGTGGTGGTGGTGGAATAGTGTGTTGATGGACAGTAACTGTATTGGTGTGGGTGTCAGGTGTGTTCCCGGAGGCTGACAAGGACCCAGTCATCCAGATCGGGGCAATGGTCATCCGACAAGGGGAGGCAGAACCTTTTGTGCGCACCATCTTCACCCTGAAGGAGTGCGCCCCCATCGTGGGGACGCAGGTGCAGTGCTTCAACAAGGAGCTGGACATGCTGGAGGTGAGGGGGTCCCTGTGTTCCTTCCTCACGCCAGCTGTAGAGGGGAGTGTGCCCCATCATATGTACTCTCTCTCTCTCTCTCTCTCTCTCTCTCTCTCTCTCTCTCTCTCTCTCTCTCTCTCTCTCTCTCTCTCTCTCTCTCTCTCTCTCTCTCTCTCTCTCTCTCTCTCTCTCTCTCTCTCTCTCTCTCTCTCTCTCTCTCTCTCTCTCTCTCTCTCTCTCTCTCTCTCTCTCTCTCTCTCTCTCTCTCTCTCTCTCTCTCTCTCTCTCTCTCTCTCTCTCTCTCTCTCTCTCTCTCTCTCTCTCTCTCTCTCTCTCTCTCTCTCTCTCTCTCTCTCTCTCTCTCTCTCTCTCTCTCTCTCTCTCTCTCTCTCTCTCTCTCTCTCTCTCTCTCTCTCTCTCTCTCTCTCTCTCTCTCTCTCTCTCTCTCTCTCTCTCTCTCTCTCTCTCTCTCTCTCTCTCTCTCTCTCTCTCTCTCTCTCTCTCTCTCTCTCTCTCTCTCTCTCTCTCTCTCTCTCTCTCTCTCTCTCTCTCTCTCTCTCTCTCTCTCTCTCTCTCTCTCTCTCTCTCTCTCTCTCTCTCTCTCTCTCTCTCTCTCTCTCTCTCTCTCTCTCTCTCTCTCTCTCTCTCTCTCTCTCTCTCTCTCTCTCTCTCTCTCATAATAAATTGTGTTTTTCTGTGGAAATTGTGTTAAAGTATTTTATTCTTTTGTTTTGTACTGTGATAAGGAAAATTGCATAGAGGGGTTAGTTGTGCCAAAGCCCAGCCAAAAGTAAATGAGAAGGGTAAACAGTGACTTGCCTTGCTTGCCAGTGAAGGAAGAGTGTTACCAGCAGATTAGAGAATAGCTGATACAACTTATCTACTTTTGAGTCATCACACATATTTCCAGAGTAAGCTCTTGTAACAGGTGGAATGGTCAGTGAACAGTGCTTGAGAAACTGATAATGGTGATGGTAAGGAGAGGTTGCAGCCACTCTAACACAAACCTGTCAGAAGGAGGTAAAGAAACATAAAAGGAAACTAACAGTCATCCTCAAAGAAATCATACTTTACTTCACTAGTTACTTTACCATGATCTCTGTGTAACCTTGTGTGTTCCTGAGTGTAGTGTTGACATGGTGCAAGTGTTGAGCCTGAGTATTGCTTGGTGTTGGTCCACAGAGCTGGTCAAGATTTGTGCGTGTCACCGACCCAGACATCATCACTGGCTACAACATAAACAACTTTGATCTGCCATACCTCTTGAACCGTGCCAATGCCCTTAAGTCCTCTATCTTCCCCTACCTGGGCAGAGTCAAGGATGCCAGGTGTGTGCGGCCTTTCATGTTGTTCCTCATTTTGTTTAGCATTACTTTCTGTATTCTAGTATCCAGCCTCTTAGCTCTTGATATGATCTCTGGAAACTAAAGTATATTGATTTTATTTTTAGATCTGTCATAATCCCACCTTTTTGTAATTTTTCTGTCATTGAATAGTTGAAAGGCTTTTATAATACTCTTGAGTTTGATGTAAAATGCTTTTAAAGATGATTAGAATATGTTCTTAATTCCCATCTTACTTAAAAATAAAGTTGGATGACTGCTGTACTGTTTGTACATTTTGAACAAGGTGCACAAGAATGAAGGAGAGGTTGGTTGTATTATCATTAGTATAATCCAAAGAAAAAATTTACTCACACATAAATCCAACCAACTTGAGTCTGTGTAAGTGAAGGCAGGTTGCTCTGAACAGTAATGAGGCAGACCAACATGAGCTTCCCTCCACACTGACCATCTCTCCCTGGGTGGCACAGGTCAGCTATTAAGGAGGCGGTGCTGCAGAGCAAACAGATGGGTCGTCGAGAGAACAAGTCCATCAACATTGAGGGTCGCTGCCAGTTTGACCTCCTGCTGGTAAGTGGCGGGGAGGTGAAGGGAGAAGGAAATACTGGGATGGGAAAAGGAGTGAAGGAAAAGGGAATGGTGTGGAATTCTATGGGAAGAGGAAATTGGAAATGGTTATGAAAAATGAATAATGTAATCAGTCTTTGAAAATAACTTTTGATCATATCACTCAGTACAGTTGAAGCATAATTCCTGCAGCAACATGAACACCACCTTGCCTTGCATGACAGGTGCTGCTCAGGGACTACAAGCTGAGGTCATACACACTCAATGCAGTATCCTACCACTTCCTGCAAGAGCAAAAAGAGGATGTTCATCACTCCATCATTTCAGACCTACAAGCGGGGAACCCTCAGACCCGCAGGAGGTGAGTGGGGATCAGCAGCTCATTCCCACCTCCCTTGCCTTCCCTTACTGTTCATTAACAAATCAGTCATAATTAGGTGTGGGTTAAAGGTGCTTCATGCTCAGTGAAATTCATGAAGATTGAATCTTGTAACTTAAGTTTTGAATGTTTGGTATTCTGTTTTTGCTGAGGTATTGATGGTTACTTAGGAACTGTGTGGGATGGATCACCTCGGCATAAGGTTGTCTGTTACTGGAGGCTGGCTGGTGACACACCTTGTTTCATTGCTGGATAAAAAATACAGGAAAAGGGATTCCTAGTCCCCATGTCCTATCTCTCATTTGCCTTGTATGTTGCACAGGGAATGTGGTGGTAGTATTTACCCTGACTGAGGAGTGCAGGATCAGACTGTGTTGTGCCATCATATGATTAACTGATCTTTTTCCAAAGTAGTACAATTATTGTATTCTCATCTCTGCTTCTTGTCATCTCTCATTTAGTTATTGATTAATCTTACTAATTGGACTGAAAAGATTATAAATCCATCAATTGTATTAATTCATGCATTGATTTTGCAGTCATTGGAGTGCCATTTGCAGTTATTTTTTTTTCCTATTGTTTGAAGTTTTTCCCTTGCTTATGTTATGTTCTCACTTTTATTTTGTGCTAACAGTATGCCTGAGGAAAGTTTTTTTTGGGAAATCAAGACATGTTACTTTTCCATTTGTCGTTACATAATTCCTGTAGAACAGTTTGCTTGGCATGTAAGCACAGCACAAACCAGCAGGCTTTGTGGTATCTGCTTTTTCTGTGCTCCCATGGTATGCTCTCCTTGACTGTGAAGGTCACCGACAGATTAGCTGTGTACTGCCTGAAGGACACGCTGCTGCCGCTGCGCCTCCTCGACAAGCTGATGTGTGTCATTAACTACATGGAGATGGCCAGGGTGACAGGAGTGCCGCTGTCCTACCTGCTCACACGGGGCCAGCAAATCAAAGTGGTTTCACAGCTCCTGAGGAAGGTAAGCCAGTCCATTCAACTGCTTTGACATTTAAGATCATTGACCATCTGCATTGTTTTTTAAGGACATTTTTTTTATTGGAAATCGTGAAGTATGTAATTCTGAATGGTGGAAGCTGGAATTGGTGGCATATTATCTTTACTTAGATGTGGCAAGAAGGGCAAGAAAGAGATGGGATTGTATTGAGGAATCATTGAGTCACAGAGTTTCAGTATGGTAAAAGGTGTGTATGGGACAGCAAGTGAGTTAGTGATGTGCAGTGAAGTTTTGTGTGTAGTGAGTGAATCCCATGATAACTGTACCATTGTGACATTGATTATTGGAGAATATATGAAGAGCTGCAGTAATAGTGAGCGTGACCTGTAGATACTGTGTGGTGGATGGTGCCATAGTGCTGTGAGACGTGTCTTGTGGTGATGACTATGTGCATTGAGGACAGAAATAGCTGTATAGTGGGACATGAGATAGCACATCCCTGTATACACCTGTTTCTTACAAGGGGAGCAAAGGAGAGATAAAAGACTGCATAGGAAATGGTTAGAGAGGGAAAGGTTTGAGTGGAGTGGAGACAGAAGACAGCCATGTGGAAAAGACTAGTGAGGAACAGTGACCCCCTTATGAATATGGAAAGGGTTTCAAGAGGGAGGTTTCAAGTCACTTATCCTCCAATTTTAGATGATCCTTTTTGACTTCTCTTTGGGGACTGGCACTCTCAATGGAATTTTTTTTTTCTTTTTTTTTTTTTCCTTCTCTCCCTCTTGGCCAGTGCCTGTCCTACATACAAAAATCACTGACAGGATGTGGTGGTAGGCTGTGTGGTGATTCCCTTTGAAGCCATGGGTCTCACATTACTCTCTCTTAACAGGCAGTGGAGCAGAACTTGGTGTTGCCAGTTCACAAGGGGACTGGAGAGGATGAGTATGAGGGAGCCACGGTCATTGAGCCTCGCAAGGGTTACTACAGTCAGCCCATTGCCACCTTGGATTTCTCATCCCTGTACCCGTCCATCATGATGGCTCACAACCTGTGCTATACCACCTTGGTATTTGACCCCAAGAAGGCACAGGACTATGGGTAGGTTGGGATAAAGCTGTTTTACCACTCCTGTGGTCTACATGATTAGAATATTCTTTTGTTTCACATCCATGAGAGTGAAGCTGTGGCAGGTGTTTCACTTATTTATTTGGGTTTATCAGCAGTCAGTTAATTTTACTGAGCCTTTGGAAGGGTGTCTACTTTGTGGTGGTGTAAGTATGTGGCATGCAAGTAATCGTCTTACAGTTGAATAAAGTAACTGGGAGGAACATTTTACAGAGAACTTTATCATTTGCCATAATTTGTCAGTGCAAGACACTCAAATGAAATGTTAGACAAAAAAGAAAATTGCATTTCAAACCACTTGAGGGCTGTTTGGTTAAAAATAGTTTTTGTTGAGACAAGATGCCACAATCACGCACACATATATTTCTGAGTCTCATGTAATTTTGAATTATGTTCTTTGCATTGTACATGTCTGTATATCCTTATTTCTCCTTCCTGCCTTGATAGACTGACACCTGAAGACTTCATCAAGACACCCTCAGGAAACTATTTTGTGAAGTCCCACAAACGGAAGGGTCTGTTGCCAGAGATCCTGGAGTCCCTGCTCTCTGCCCGTAAGAAGGCCAAGAATGACCTCAAGAAGGAGACTGATCCCCTGAGGAAGAAGGTAAGGGAGTGAGACATTGCTTGGCTGTGGAGTGTGGAGGACTGAGGTGTGACTTGTGTGATGTACAATGTTGTGTGTAGTGACTGCTGCATTCTGGCAAGACATTCCTGCTCTCAGGAGATCATTAGCAGTCAGGGAGATGATTTAAAGAGTAATTTTCAAGCTAGAATACTGTGTGTGTGTGTGTGTGTGTGTGTGTGTGTGTGTGTGTGTGTGTGTGTGTGTGTGTGTGTGTGTAAGCAGTTTAGTTAAATATATGCACTTGTGCATAAGTGTAACTTTATGTAAATATTATGAAAATGTTACCAAAATAGAGAGAAATTAAGTAAAATATAGCACAGAGTTAGAAAAATGCAAGGTATGAATTGCTGATAGACATGTAAATGTTAATGAAAGAATAGTGTATGTATAAAATATCATTTTTAGGAAGGCTAGTGATTTAAAAAAGAAGTGAGAGAGAGAGAGAGAGAGAGAGAGAGAGAGAGAGAGAGAGAGAGAGAGAGAGAGAGAGAGAGAGAGAGAGAGAGAGAGAGAGAGAGAGAGAGAGAGAGAGAGAGAGAGAGAGAAGAGCATTACATTTAGTCAGTTGCTTTCTTTATGCACACAATTTTATGATCCACCAATGTGTGGCAGGTGCTGGATGGCCGTCAGCTTGCTCTCAAGATTTCTGCCAACTCTGTGTATGGGTTCACAGGTGCTCAGGTTGGGAAGTTACCCTGCCTTGAGATCTCTCAGGTGAGTGTTTGTAAGGTCTGGGTGTTTTTGCACCAGATGTGGATGTGAGGCGTTGGTCTTAATCAGTTTGCTTAGATTATGTGAAACTATAATTATCAAACATGTTTACCTACAATAATTTTTCCCTTTTTCTGGTTGGTAAACTCTATAACTCCATGCCTGTGTCTGTATTTCCTCCTTCTTATGACTTGAACCCTTTCAAGTGGGAGATTTTAAGACACTTATCTTCCAGTCATCCAAAATGATGCCTTTGATTGCTCTTATTGGACTGGCACTTTCAGTGGGCCTTTTTATTTCACACTTTTTGTTGTCCTTGGCTAGTGCCCCTGTTCATTTATTATATTTTAATTTCCCTCAGAGTGTCACTTCCTTTGGCCGCACCATGATTGCATTTACCAAGGAGCAAGTGGAGGAGAGGTTCACCATCGCCAATGGCTACTCTCATAATGCTGAGGTGCTCAACTTTTTCCCATTAATGTTCTCTTCACAGGCTCTCTAGTAATGGATGCAGTGTTATAATATATTTACTCTGTTATATAACATGTGTCAAGAAATTATTGTTATAAGTTTGTTGATTTTTATTGATTGATTTAAAAAAGGGAAGATGCTCCAACATTGCAGTCATATGGTGCATTATAAGTTTATCATGACCAGTGTTCTCAAAGGAAAGTGGATAAAGAAATATACAGTTAAATGTGATGTATAGATTGCAAGATCATAATCTACATATTAAAAATTAGTCTTTCTGTTTTCTAGTAGGATGCACTAAAATTTTGTGTTAATGTTCCAAGGTTCAGTCATGCTCATACTTTGAAATCTTTCCTACCAAAACCAAAGTGGGAAATAGATTAAGTCACCAAAGGTACCAATATGTTGGTGCACAGCTTGACCACTGTGTGAGTAGAACATTGAGTCACTCAGTATGACTCGGCAGGTGATCTATGGAGACACCGACTCTGTGATGATCCTGTTTGGGGTGGAGACAGTGGCGGAGGCGATGGTGCTGGGGAATGAGGCAGCGGGCTACGTGACAGAGAAATTTGTGAAACCTATCAAGCTGGAGTTTGAAAAGGTACAGTTCACAGTCATCTGTCTGGTTTACACTGTTTTAATCTATCTTTCTAGATCTATATACATACTTAATGGTATATGATTCTTGCACAATGTGTGTGTGTGTGCTGAATACACAGTGTTTGAATAGTTCTCCCTTCTGTATTTTTTAGGTATACTTCCCATACCTGCTGATTAACAAAAAGAGGTATGCAGGCTTGTACTTCACACGTGCTGAGACTCATGACAAGATGGACTGCAAGGGCATAGAGACGGTGCGCCGTGATAATGCTCCCATCGTGGCCAATCTCATCAACACCTGTCTGCAGAAGATTCTTATTGAGCGGTGAGTGTTATATCTCTTTGTTTATATTTGGGTTACGTTATATTTTGTCTTTTATAGAGTCCAAGCTGTGCGACTGATCCCCGTAAAGTGAGGGCAGGAGTATTTCCTCTTCTTCATTGGGGGCCAAGGAGCTAGGAGAGTGGTGGAATGGGTGTGAATGCAAAAGTTATGTCTTGTCCTGGCTCCCCCTTTTTTTGGTATATGTATATATGTATCTGAAAAAAGTGTGACTTGAAATCTATCAAATTTTCATAAGTTTTAATTTCTTTGCTCCTGAAGCTTGTGAAGTCATGCATGACAAAGACTCTGATGCATATGCCAGTCCTTTGGTGGTTCTCTGATTTTTAACTTGAATTCCACAAAGAAAATCCACTGCTGGTTTTATTTAGTCTTTGTTATCTTAATGTGGAGTGTCATTGTGTAACTTTTTCTATTCCCTAAGACATTGTGAAAGCGTATGATGGACTTTGCCTTTCTTTTATCTGTTTATTTGTTTTTATTTATTATTATTATTATTTCTTTTTCCTTTAGTAAAGGTATTCATTGTAACACAACTGCATGACATGTTATGACCTATGTTGGCCTTTACATCTTCATCTCCAGGAACCCGTCAGGAGCTGTGGCCTACGCTAAACAGGTCATATCAGATTTGTTGTGCAACCGCATTGACATATCCCAGCTGGTGATCACCAAAGAGCTCACCAAGACAGAGAAGGAGTATGCAGCCAAGCAGGCCCACGTGGAGCTGGCCAACAAGATGAAGAAGAGGGACCCTGGTACTGCCCCCAAGCTGGGTGACCGAGTGCCCTATGTCATTGTGTCTGGGGCGAAGGGGACGCCTGCATACGAGAAGGCTGAGGTAACCTTCCTGCTTGTCCTCACAAAGTTTATGCTAGTAATATGGTAAATAAATAGCCTTTATGGACCATTCCAGCAACTTGAGGATTGCTAATTGGAGGTGGATGTTAATTGCTGCAAGTGTTATGTAAGATGCCTGCCTGTGAGAAGGCTGAGGTGATCTCTTGGCCTGTTCTCACTAAATGTATGCTAATAATACCCAAAATGATTTTATGGGTGGGTGGGTGGGGGTTGTCATCTGGCAACTTATAGCGCTTGCGCTCGTCCCACTCTGCCTTCTCCGTTATGTTTAATAATAATAATAATAATAATTGTGGATCTGAAATGTGGTGGTTTGTCGGACACTGATCAAGTTAAATAACACAGCGAGTGCAGTGGCAAACAGCTTGATTTCTTTTTGACATTCTGGCACAGGCACCATGTCGTTATCAAGGATCTAGAATAAAAGAACAATGTAAAAATGCTAAAAGGAAATGTGTGTATATTATTTACTTTTCTTTTTTAGTTTTCTTACTTTTTATTTATATATTTATTTATATTTGTTTGTTTTTTTTATCCAAGATCCTAGATAATGCCATGGTCATGCTGAAATGTTGGAAGGAAATAAAGATATTGTCAGCGCTGCACTTACTGTGTTATTTGTCTTGAGGATTGTGAACCAGAGCCAAATGTTAATTATTGTAAGTGTCATGTAAGATGCATTTTCCCTTCCCAGGACCCCATCTATGTGCTGGAGAACAGTCTTCCAATTGACTATGAATACTACCTCTCCAATCAGCTCAGCAAGCCCCTCATCAGGATCTTTGAGCCCATACTTGGGGAGAAGGCCGAGTCTCAGCTGCTTAGTAAGTGTGATGCTCATCGTGATGCCTCTGCCGTGTTACTGTCACACAAATCCTTCACACTTTGGCATGACTATCATCCAGTGCAGTTCTTGTTTCATTATTGTCGTTATTGGTGAAATGTTTCCATCCATATGAAGTAGCAGCTGCTGATCTGTGGAAGGAAAAAGATACAGAAAGAACTGCTGGACAATTATTGTAGAGAACCTTTTTTATCAAGACCTGTGCATTAATTACCTCAGTCCCTTGTTGAAATTGAATAATTCAGATTGGATATTATTAACCTACCCACAGTGGATTACTAAAATCAATTAACTGTATTTATTGTTAATTCTCTTACATTCTAAGATGCATTTTTAAGTCCTTCAAAGAGTTGGTTAGAGCCATTTCAAACATTTAAAAATCTCTAATATGAAATAATGCAGCAATCATATATTCCTCACTATTTTCTTTCATTTGATCATTCTGACTGTAATGGGAAGCAATGTTTTTATTATTGATAATGGTGGTAGCACTTGCCACTTACCTCCTCCACTCAACCTGCTCTCTTTCCACAGAGGGTGACCACACTCGCTCCCGCATCATCTCCCACAGTAAGGTGGGAGCAATGGCCAAGTTCATCACCAAGAAAGCTTCATGTATAGGATGCAAAGTGCCAGTGCCTTCTTCCTCTGAGGCACTCTGTAAACACTGCAAGGTATGCTGAAGAGTCAGTATCAGTATGCACCTCATGTCACACATTTCCCCAAGAGAATTTTTACCGCAAATTAGAGAGGAATTACTGCATTCATTTTGTTGAGATATGTTGAATAACTTGCTCACCCCCACTTCCACTGTATTCAGTCTCTCCCTTCAGTCTTAAGCTCTTTGATTTGGTGTCTGTCTGTCAGTTGTATTTTTTTTTTTTTTTTTTATGTAGGAAGGACACTGGCCAAGGGCAACAAAAATCCAATAAAAAAAATATGCCCACTGAAATGCCAGTCCCATAAAAAGGTCAAAGCAGTGGTCAAAAATTGATGAATAAGTGTCTTGAAACCTCCCTCTTGAAGGAATTCAAGTCATAGGAAGGTGGAAATACAGAAGCAGGCAGGGAGTTCCAGAGTTTACCAGAGAAAGGGATGAATGACTGAGAATACTGGTTAACTCTTGCGTTAGAGAGGTGGACAGAATAGGGGTGAGAGAAAGAAGAAAGTCTTGTGCAGCAAGGCCACAGAAGGAGGGGAGGCATGCAGTTAGCAAGATCAGAAGAGCAGTTAGCATGAAAATAGTGGTAGAAGACAGCTATTGCAACATTGCGGCGGTGAGAGAGAGGCTGAAGACAGTCAGTTAGAGGAGAGGAGTTGATGAGACGAAAAGCTTTTGATTCCACCCTGTCTAGAAGAGCAGTATGAGTGGAACCCCCTCAGACATGTGAAGCAGCATACTCACTTGTTCCTTGTTAGCGGCCTAATCTGACTGACTAGCTAAATGATTATGTTCCTTCACATCCTAAACAACCACTAACCCCCCCCCCCCCTCCCACACACACACACACACACACACACACACACACACACACACACACACCTGGTCTTTTGCTGCTATGAATCACAGATGGTGTTGCTGAATGTTGTAGTTGTGGTGAGTGTTGAAGGTTTTATAGTGAGGGTGTTGTGCACTTCAGGCACGGGAGAGTGAGGTGTATATCAAGCAGTCTGCCGTGCTGGGAGACATGGAGCAGAAGTTCTCGGAGCTCTGGACTCAGTGTCAGAGATGCCAAGGCTCCGTTCATGAGGAGGTTATCTGTACCAGGTATGTCACTTGTTTCTCTAGATTTGTTTTATTTTTTATTGATCTTTTTCTTTTTTACTTATTTATTTATTTAATTTCTTTATTTTTATGTAAGAAGGGCATTGGCCAAGGGCAAGAAAAGTACAAAAGAAAAAGGTCCACTTAGAGTGCCAGTCCCTAGAAAGAGGTTAAAAAGGATAATCCAAAATTGGAGGATAAGTGTCTTGTTCCTTGTTCATCTCTCTACCCTGTAACATTTCAGTCTGTTACAGTTCCATTAATGTTCATGTCCATAGGTATGGTTCCACTTAGGATTTAGTGTTCACCTGCAGGGTTGCACTCATTGAATGGGAAGTGTAGTTTTCAACTTGTCTGCCAAATATTTTGGTCTCACTTTCACTTTAGTTTGTGGGAAATAATTGTGATAAATGTTTTCTCTGCAGCCGAGACTGTCCCATCTTCTACATGAGGAGGAAGGTACAGCTGGAATTGGTGGAGCAAGAAAAAGTCCTACAGAGGTTTGGCATCCCTTCCTGGTAGCAAATCTGTGTGTGTTTATAGTGTACTGTATTCTCATCTGATGTGTATATACCTACCTCAGGAAGCACAATAGTGAGCAACTTTGTGAAAGAGAAACTTCGCTGAGACTCTCCATAACCTAGTTGTGTACTGCAGCTTGGTTTTGAATGGAGAGTACCTTCATATTCCCTTTGTGTCATGAAAGATTACTAAAAGTATTGAATAAGGAAGCTGGGAACCTCCTCATTATTTTTATTCCTACTCTGAGATAATGTGTGATGTGTTGGCTCAGTGACTCCCCATAAGGAGAATGGTAACCTGGCATAAAGGTGGATCTGCTGAGAGGTTGCATGTGTCTAATATTTCTGGTTGTGGTGGCTATTCACACCTCCCATCCAGCTGAGGAAAAAAGTGCCTTGGTGTTCTGTGTGATATGATAGCATGTCTTGAATAATGTTATACTTTGGAACTTATAACTGTCATAAGAACAATGATATGTAAAAGTTTTATACATATAATTACATAATAATTTATATATTAGAATTTGATAATCATGATACTGGTATCAGATTGATAAAGAGGTGGTTGGAAGTTGTAGTTATACAGGCAGAGACTCGCTTATTTGTATACTTAGGACAATTTTTTTTTTCAAGATTTTCTATTCTTCAAGGCATGGAATGCAATGGTAACCTGACTGGGATTTGCCAAAACTGGGATTCACTGCACTTGTGTTTGCATCTCTAGAATGGAAGAAGATTTTATTTGTAACATAATCACTACATGTCATTCTATACTTGCTACTTGTTTTATTTTAAATAAACAACAAACCCCACACAAGAATTTGGGTCTCACTAAATATATCTCACTATATCAGAATTCATGAAAAATGTTCAACATGAAACAGCTGGTACTGCAAAGTACCTCTTCAAAACATTATCAGTGGTTTTAAGACAAATGAAGAGCAAATCACATGATGGAATGGTAATACCAACACTGTGCAAGGCAACACTGTCCCTGTCCCTTTATGTAAGTGTTGTTTTGTCTTGTAGTGTGCAGGAAACTTGTTTAAATATTTATTGTTGAGTGATGCCAGCACAATATACAGTAAGGGTGCATTGTGCTGTACAGGAAGTAAAAAATGTTGAGTTAAATACACCTCAGATAACATAACTGTAATTATAACCATATTTGTGTTTGATATTAAATTATCTTCTTTACTTGTTTTTAATTACCATGTGTCTTTGCAAATTAATCATTAATTAAAAACTAGATTTAGTATCTTAAGATAAAGGATTCTTAGCCTGTAATTCCATATGAACAGTTACAGTATCTGCCTTGGTTGTCTGTCACTTTGATTTGGCTTGGTTGTCATAGTGGCTATAAGAGTGTGAATGACTATATAAGATTGTGGTGCTTTGTATGGTCCACCCCGTGTGGGATTGCCGGCCTGTGCAGTCATGGTAATAGAGCTTGGGAAGATGCTGCCTGTTTTTACTCAGACCTGTAAAATAAGCAGAGGAGAGTGAAGCATTGTAAAAAAGGGAGGGGGGGGAATGGAGTATCATGGCAAATAACTTGGGGAGATTTTTATTTATTTATTTATTCATTTATTTTTGATGTACGATTTTCCCTATTTTTTTTTCAGGGCTAAGACGGTGTCTCCGCCTGTTAACGAAGGACCTTGATTTGGCCAGGATTCGAAGCCGCGCGCTCTCACTATACGCCATATCAAGTGGGTGTCGTTGCAAAGGGTGTGGAGCAAAGGACGTGTGAGTCAACTGACAAGTTAACCAGTCAGTGTGTCGCGTCTATCAGTGGTGTTAGTACGCGTCTGTTTCAACTCCCAGCCTGACAGAATTTTTTTTTTTTTTTTTGTGTGTGTGTAACCACGCCTACACAGTGGCTGCCAAGGCTTACCCATGAGTTAAACCTTCTTTAGTTGGTAATGAGGAAGGCGTGGGCTCTAGCAGTGGACATCCGAAGGCAGCAGTGGGTGAAAACAAGCAAAATAAAGAAGAATTTGGCTGTGAGAAGGTGCTAGACAGCCAGCCATAGAGACGAGGAGGCAGGAAGGTAGATGACCACCACCACCACCAAAGGGAAGGTAAGGTCAGGAAGTGTTAGAATAAATTTAGGTAACTTAACGTAACTTTTTAATGAATAACTGAACAATCCACGGTTTTAACTCATTTTAACGCATCTCACCTAACCTCCAGCACAATATATCCCTGTGTCAGCCTCATCTCGTTGCTAAAAACCGTAAAATTTAACTTAATGAAAATGTAAACAATCTGGGTCGTCTCTATTTATCAGCCATTATCTACCTTATCTGTGAGTGTTTTAAACCAATACTGTTGCAAACCGGAGCCACATGACCAAGGTTTAATATCCGCTCGTTAAATATACCTGCCATTACTTAGTTTAAGTTTGGCGAGGGTTTAAATGAGTGAGAAGGGTTGGTCGTCCCCTCCACTGGCCCCCCACCGCCATCTTGGATAAGGCTCCCCAACCCCCTCCGGTTCCAATATTATTTTTTTTATTTCCTAAGTATTTTATTTCGGCTTCTAGCTAAGATTTTATGGTTTGTAAAAATATTTCGTTGTTTTTTAAGTTATTTGAGCGCGTGTGTTGCGTGAAAAGTGGTGATTTTGGCGTTGTTTTTGTGTAAATAAGAGGGCCGTTTTCGGCGTATATTTTTACGGTCCCAAAACTAAATTTTTTATTTCAGCCTGTACTAGGTTCTTATTGGTTTTAAAAAATAGTTGGTGTTTTTTTAAGTGTGTTGCCGTCCCGCTCAGTGAAATGTGTGCACCGTACACTTGTTTTTATTCGTGTTCAACTTCCAATAATATTGAATTTTATTTCGGTAGATTTTTTATTTGTGCTTGCAGCTCACTTTAAATGGTTTTAGAAAATAGTTCAGATTTTTTAAAGTGTTTTCCGTTATGTTTAAGCCAGAATGGGTGGGCATTTAAACGATTTTATATGTGGTGAAGGTTCCAACAGTTACCAGATACTTCTTTTTAAATATCTTTAATACTACTGCGTTTTGAAATGTGTTGTTATTTTTGGCATTAGTTAAAATGTGTGGCAAGTCTGAATTTATAAAGCATTCTTGTCTAGCTGCGTTTTCTAGAGGGGTCATTTTCAAAATGAAATACGTACGTACGTAAATAACGGTGGCTGTGACGTCATCAACCCCCAGCCGTGACGTCACAAGCCCCCCCAGCTGTGACTTCATCAGAGTGGTACCTTCCCTAACTCCCTTCCAGTCCCTCCCAGTAAATATTCAGTGTTTTTTTCAAGGTATTTCAAGGTGTGTATGAGTGTGTGTGTGTGTGTGTGTGTGTGTGTGTGTTGCCTTATCTTTGGTTGTACAGATGGTGATGCAGTGTGTGTTTGTGTGTGTGTGTGTGTTTGTGTGCGTGTGTGTGTGTGTGTGTTGCCTTGTCTTACGTTGTACAGATGCTTATGCAGTGTGTGTGTGTGTGTGTGTGTGTGTGTGTGTGTGTGTGTGTGTGTGTTGCCTTGTCTTTCGTTGTACAGATGCTTATGCAGTGTGTGTGTGTGTGTGTGTGTGTCTGTGTCTGTGTGTGTGTTGCCTTGTCTTTCGTCGTACATATGCTTATGCAGTGTGTGTGTATGTGTGTGTGTGTGTGTGTATGTGTGTTGCCTTAATTTTCGTTGTACAGATGGTGATGCAGTGTGTGTTACTGTGTGTAAAGCGTATGTACCTCATGTGATTATTCCTCGGCATATATAAGTGAAATGTTCAATAGTTTTCTATTTGCACGAAAACGTGTAATATGTGTGAGTATCAGTATTTAATGCTATATTAAGCACCGAAGCCGATGCTCACTTGTTGGTAGTGTGGGGTTAACCTGCTAGTCGCCTTCGGGCATCACTCACGGCCAAGTCGCGCTCAGACAAAGACGGGCAGGATGGTGACCGAGGTAAATACTTTAATTTTGTAGTAAAAACTGATTGTCATAGTGCTAAGTCAATTGCATGTATTGTTAATGAATATTGTAATATGTTGAAAGTGTTTAATATCAGTGTATAATGTTATTTTGTAAGAAATTGAGACCGAGAACTTGTTCGCAGTTCTTACGGTCATACCTACCTCATCAATAAACGTCAGAGAGAGAACTGCCTTTCCTCGACCCTACGATGATGGGTGTGATCAGTAAAACAGATCACCTGAGAGCCAATTGATGCCCAGCCGGTGCGGCTACAGTAAGAACTCGGCCTACAAGCAAGAAATTGGCTCCATGTGAAACCGCAGCAAGAGTGAGTCACAGGACGAGGGGACGCTGACGTAAGCCTAAAGGTTGACCTCAGAGGCCCCGGGGTCAGCTCTACCCTTGACGACAACCACTCCCTTCTACCCACTGTGCCTCGCCACCATTTTGTAGAACCCATGGTCACAGGCAAGAAAGTATAATAGTATGTATGTGCACTGAATTGAGTAGCCTAAGTGAAAATTACCCACAATTAGCTAGTATTAAGAGTGGTAATTTTAAATTGCTCTTTCAGTGTCTCAGTATTGATACAATTAAGTTGTTAGATATGTCTGATACTGAGGAAATTAATGCCGTAGATGGCCTTAGGGAAGGTGAGGGTGAGCAAGTGGACAGGGATCAAACTTGTATTGAAGAAGTTAGTGTCAGGGAGCGAGTGCCAACCGATAAAGGAAGAGAATATCAAGTCAGTGTAACCAAAGGAAGAGCAGAGTCCTGTAAGCGTAAATGGAGCAGTGTTACCAGCAAAATTAAGAAAGGATTAAAAATTGTAATTAGCCCCTTTGAATTAGAGCCCATGTCAAGTGAAGTAATAGAGGCATTTCAGCAGTATTATGTGGAATACACAAAGCTGGTGGAACTAGAGCCAGAAAGGTCAGAGGAGCTAAATGAAGAGCTGGAACACAATCAACGAGTTCACCATGAAATATTAGAAAGTATAGAATGTAAAAGAAAGGAGTTAAAGAATGACAGAGGATCAATTTGTTCCAGCAAACGGTCTAGACATTCTAGAGTCTCATCTACTTCATCACGTTCATCAGCAGCACAAAGAAAGCAAGAAGCAGCAGCAAAGGTAGCCAGACTTAGAAAGGAAATGGAATATCATGATAGTTTAGCAGAGGCAGAAGTTATGTTAGCTAAGACTAAAGCAGATGCAGAAGTTATGTTAGCAAGAGACGAAGCAATGTTCTCAAAGAAAAAGAAAGAGAGAGATTTAGCAGTTGCTAGTGCTGAACTTAATGCTCTTAGCTTAGTTGAAGAAGAAGTAAAAATGCTTCCAGGTAATGATGAAAGTGTAGAGAAGCAAAGTTATCTTCAACAATACATAGAGTCACAAAATGAAATGAAAGCACAAGCAATTGCAAATCAACAAAGTGACAATGCCATGCCTCACAAATATGTTACATTCCATGACCCACAGAAACCTTCTTCTTGCAATAGAGATAATGAATTGATGACAAATGAAGTAGATGGACAAATATTTAGTGAACCTCAGGTAATAAATCTCAACCCTACAGCTCAAAGTCTTGTACCAAGCTCTCGTAGACACACTCATAATGTCAACATGCCTAATAATGTGAATAATGTGAGACAGAATCATCAATCCTTTTCCCATCCTGGGGGAACCTTTGCAATCAACATACCTGATCCCAAGTGGAGCCTTCCTCAAATAGAGCCTAACACTTTTGATGGAGAACCCATGGAATTTCCAAGTTGGTTGAAAAACTTTGAAACTTATGTAGAGTCTAAAACTTCTGTTGGTAAAGAGAGACTTGCCTACTTAGAGAGGTATACAACTGGTGAGGCAAAGAATGCCATTAAAATGTTAATGCACTTTAACTCTGATGCTGACTATGTGCAAGCAAAGAAAATTCTTAGTGATAGATTTGGAAACAAAAGCATCATAGCTGATGCTTACACAAATAAGTTAATGAATTGGCTACCAATCTCTCCGCATAATGGTCCAGCATTAACAGCTTTCTCAGATTTTTTGAAGTGCTGTTTAGCTGCAATGAAACACACTTCTTATTTGTCATTTCTGAATGATCCTAGAGAGCAGAGAAAGGTGCTAGCAAAACTCCCTGAACATGTTGTTCATGACTGGAGAAAGCAAGCGATGATATATCTTGATACTAACAGTAATAACAACATTTCTAGTAGCAATGAAGAGCACCACCCACCCTTTGAAATGTTATGTGAATTTGTCCAGAAAGAAGCAAAAGGAGCAAGCAATCCATTTCTTTCCTGGAATTCAGTAAGTAGGGAAGTAAATGACTGGATCAAAACTCAAACATGGGCAACCAATTGGAAACCAAGGGAATCAAACATCATGACAAGAATAGAGGGAGTAGAACTTTCATGGCTAAAGCAATTGAGGAAAAACCAATGTGGTCATTCCAAAGTAAAGTAAATGTACAAGCCAACAAACAGTATCCCAAGGACCAGGAAAGGAAAGGACGATTCTGTCACTACTGTACAAAGGATCATGATTTAGATGATTGCAAGGAATTTGCCAAACTTGATGGTAATACTAGGTACAAATTTGCTAAAGAAAAACGGTTATGTACAGGGTGTCTAAAAATGGGTCACAAAGGAAAGGATTGCAGAAGAAGGAAAGTTTGTAAAGTATGTCAGAGATACCATCCCACAGCTCTTCACAATGATGACATGACAAGAACTGAGAGCCAAAAGGTGCCAGCACAAGCAACTCAGCCTAAAGATGATAAACCCACAGTAGTAGCCAATAAGGTCAAAGTTACAGAATCAGTGACACATGACATGCACACCATGATAGTTCCTGTATGGTTACATCATGTTAGTAACGAAGAGAATAAATTTTTAGTGTATGCCCTGCTGGATGAGCAGTCTGATGCTTCATTCATCAAGGAAAGCACTCTGAATAAATTGGGAGTTAGTGGACCATCAGTGTCACTCAATATCCACACAATAAGTGGAAAACAAATCACTGATTCTATCAAAATTCATGGACTTAAAGTAAGAGGTTATAATGAAGAAGTGGAAATATCAGTCCCTTCAGCATATTCAACAGAAAACATTTCAGCTGGACGGAGTCAGATACCAAGGCCCGAGACTGCTTGTGACTGGCCCCACTTAAAGGCAATCTCTGACAAACTAATGAAATATGACCCAAGCATTGACATAGGACTTCTCATTGGTCTTGATTGTGCAGAAGCCGTTATGGCAGAAGAGCAAATAGCAGGTGATAGTAAGAAGCATCCCTATGCTCGTAGGACAGAGCTAGGTTGGGGGATCATTGGTAAAATCTCACCACATTCAAGTCCATTGGAAGATACAGTGGTAGTCTACAGAACAGTGACACAAGAAGTAGAAATCAATGAAGAAAAGAGGGTTAATTTCTTAGTGGTTCCTACTAAAACCAAAGAGATGATTAATCCTTCTCAAGTGAGAGATATGTTTGAACTTGACTTCAGTGATAGAAAGTCAGCTGACACTCCATTATCATATGAAGATAAAAGGTTTATGAGTAAGATGAAAGAAGGAGTACATCAGCTGAAGGATGGCCATTATGAGTTGCCCCTTCCTCTTAAAGATGATAAGGTCAAGCTTCCAAACAACAAACTATTAGCAGAGCAGAGACTCAAGAAGTTAAGAGCTAAACTTGAGAAGGATAATCAACACAAAGGTGATTACAAAGTGTTCATGGATGATATGATTACAAAAGGTTATGCAGAGGTTGTACCGACAAAGGATTTAGTTAGGAATGATGGTAAGGTCTGGTACATTCCACATCATGGAGTCTATCATCCGAGAAAGCCAAAGAAGTTGAGAGTTGTCTTTGACTGTAGTGCAAACTACAGGAACCAGTCATTAAACAGTCACCTGTTACAAGGCCCAGACCTTACCAACAAACTTATTGGAGTGTTGTGTAGGTTTAGGCAAGAAAGCATTGCACTTGTATGTGATATAGAAGCAATGTACCATCAAGTGAAAGTCAACCCAGAACACAGAGACATGTTAAGATTCCTTTGGTGGGAAAGTGGTGACCTTAATAATAAGATAGCTGAATACAGGATGACAGCTCACCTGTTTGGAGCTACTTCATCTCCAAGTGTAGCCAACTTTGCTCTTAAGAAAGCTGCAGATGACTACGGGTGTGGATCTGATGCAGCCAAGTTTGTAAGAAACAACTTTTATGTTGATGATGGTTTGAAGTCAGTAGCTACAATGGATGAAGCTGTCACTCTTATTCAGCAGAGCAAAGAATTATGTTACAAGGGAGGTTTTAACCTTCATAAGTTCTTGTCAAACAACAAAGATGTATTAGCTGCAATTTCTCCTCATGAGAGAGCAGATGGAATTAAAAGTTTGGATTTTAGTAAGAATGAAGACACACTGCCTATAGAAAGAACTTTGGGAGTTGAGTGGTGCATAGAATCTGACACATTTCAATTTAGAATAAAGCTGAAAGACAAGCCACTCACCAGGAGAGGTATTCTGTCAACAGTGAGCTCTATATATGATCCATTAGGTCTAGTGTCACCTCTCATACTGACTGGAAAGCAAATTTTACAAGAATTATGTAAGAATGCAGTTGATTGGGATGATGAGGTGCCAGATTATGTCAAACCTAAATGGATAAAATGGAAGGATGAGCTGCACAAACTAGATCAGTTAAAGGTACCTAGATGCTACAAACCTGATGACTTTGGGGAAGTAGAAAAGGTTGAACTCCATCACTTTTCAGATGCCTGTCAAGAGGGATATGGCCAGTGCTCATATATTAGATTAATTAGCAAGACTGGCCAAATTCATTGTGCATTAGTAATGGCAAAGTCACGTGTCACACCTCTAAAAACCATAACAATTCCCAGACTAGAACTAGCAGCAGCAGTGGTGTCAGTTAGAATCCATAAACTCTTGAAGGGAGAACTTGAGTATAATAATGTGGAAGAAGTATTTTGGACAGACAGCAAAGTAGTCCTTGGTTACATTGCAAATGAAGCAAAGAGATTCCATATATATGTTGCAAATAGAGTAGAAACAATAAGAGATCACACTTTACCAGATCAGTGGAAATTTGTAGAGACACAGTATAACCCAGCAGATCATGCATCTAGAGGCATGACAGCAGATGAATTGTGTAATAGCAAGATCTGGTGGAATGGCCCAGAATTCCTTTGGCAACATAGCAAAATGGATAGCCATTCCAAGTACAAGGTCATAAATGAGAATGATCCAGAAGTGAAGAAAGTTGTATGCCATGCTGTAGGTACACAACAGCCCACAGATATACTAGAAAGACTTGAGTATTTTTCAGATTGGTTTAAAGCAAAGAGGGCAGTTGCTGTATGCCTCAAGCTTCTGAACAGCTTCAGAGGAAAAGGTGATGGCACTACTAAAGTAAAGGGAAACACATATAAGCCAGTAAATGTAGCAGAAGTGTCAGAAGCAGAAAATGTAATTATAAAACAACTGCAAGCAAAGGCATTCCAGAAGGAAATAAACGTACTGAAATCATCTGCTAACCATAATTCTTTAATTAAAGGAGACAAGGGCAAGGGAACAAAAGTGATAGACAAGACCAGTTCCCTCTATAAGTTAGATCCCTACATTGACAAAAATGGTATCATGAGAGTAGGAGGAAGATTGAGGCTTTCTAATTTGACAGATGAATCCAAACATCCAGTCATCCTCCCCAAAACATCTCACATAACCCAGCTGATAATATGCCACCATCACAAAAGGACAAATCATCAAGGCAGGGGCATAACTTTAAATGAAATCAGGTCATGTGGATACTGGATAGTAGGAGGATCATCCCTAGTATCAAGGCACATTTCAAAGTGCATTATCTGTCGTAAAGTTAGAAGTACAACACAGGGACAGAAGATGGCAGACCTGCCTATTGACAGACTAGAACCATCACCTCCTTTTACATACTCAGCAGTAGATTTCTTTGGCCCTTTCTATGTCAAAGAGGGGCGTAAAGAGCTTAAAAGATATGGAGTGCTCTTTACTTGCATGGCATGTAGAGCTGTGCACATAGAGACAGCCAACAGCATGGATACAAGTTCCTTCCTAAGTGCATACCGTCGCTTTGTAGGACGAAGAGGGCCCGTAAGACAGTTGAGATGTGACCAAGGAACTAACTTTGTAGGAGCCAAATCAGAGTATGAGAAATGCTTAAAAGAATTAAATAACAATAAAATCAGACAAGAACTCGTGAAAGATCAGTGTGACTGGATTGTTTTTAACATGAATGTACCCAATTCCAGTCACATGGGAGGTGTTTGGGAGAGGCAGATACGCACAGTGAGAAATGTACTCTCTGTGTTGCTTGATCAGCATGGTACTCAGTTAGATGACCAAGATCTGAGAACCTTCCTAGTTGAAGCAGAAAATATAGTTAATGGTCGTCCCCTAACTGTGGACCATCTTAACTCCCCAGAAAGTCTTACACCGTTGACACCCAGTAATTTGTTAACTATGAAAACAAAGGTAGTACTGCCTCCTCCAAGCATTTTCATTAAGAAGAAGGTAATGCATAATAATAGACCGGAGCATCCCCGCCAAGGAGCCAATGTAACAAAACATATTATGTGCTAATCCTAGTTTTAAGGTACATACTAATCTTAATTTAAGGTAAATTGTTACACAATTTAGGGGAGCCATGTTACTGTGTGTAAAGCGTATGTACCTCATGTGATTATTCCTCGGCATATATAAGTGAAATGTTCAATAGTTTTCTATTTGCACGAAAACGTGTAATATGTGTGAGTATCAGTATTTAATGCTATATTAAGCACCGAAGCCGATGCTCACTTGTTGGTAGTGTGGGGTTAACCTGCTAGTCGCCTTCGGGCATCACTCACGGCCAAGTCGCGCTCAGACAAAGACGGGCAGGATGGTGACCGAGGTAAATACTTTAATTTTGTAGTAAAAACTGATTGTCATAGTGCTAAGTCAATTGCATGTATTGTTAATGAATATTGTAATATGTTGAAAGTGTTTAATATCAGTGTATAATGTTATTTTGTAAGAAATTGAGACCGAGAACTTGTTCGCAGTTCTTACGGTCATACCTACCTCATCAATAAACGTCAGAGAGAGAACTGCCTTTCCTCGACCCTACGATGATGGGTGTGATCAGTAAAACAGATCACCTGAGAGCCAATTGATGCCCAGCCGGTGCGGCTACAGTGTGTGTTGCCTTGTCTTTCGTTGTACATATGCTTATGCAGTGTGTGTGTGTGTGTGTGTGTGTGTGTGTGTGTGTGTGTGTGTGTTGCCTTGTCTTTCGTTGTACATATGCTTATGCAGTGTGTGTGTGTGTGTGTGTGTGTGTGTGTTGCCCTTTCTGTCTTTACACATATGGTGATGGAGTGTGTGTGTGTGTGTGTTGCTCTGTCTTTTAGTGTACAGATGGTGATGAAATATAAATTAAACATAAGCACATAACAAACAATAAAAAAAAAAAAAACTAAAAAAAACATTAAATCAATTCAGTCTACCTGCCTCACCCCACACCCCAGCCTACTCCAGGGTGAGTAGTAGTAGTAGTAGTAGTAGTAGTAGTAGTTGTTGTTGTTGTTGTTTATAAAATTTTTGTTTCCTTAGAGAGAGAGAGAGAGAGAGAGAGAGATGCAGATTTTTTTAATTTTCAGTTTTCTTGTTTTAAATTCACTCAGATATTCTTAAAACATTATAGTCATTAAAAAAAAGTAAATAAAACACCTAATTAATTTATTTTTTCATTTCATTCTTTTTTTCCTTTCTTTTCTTCATCTTTCTTTCTTTATTTTGCTTTGTTAAATGATCCCTAACCTAACCTCACCTAACCTTTACCTAACTTAACCTAACCCAACCTAATCTTGCAGTGAGAGATGGGGAGGAGGATTTAAAAGGACATGTTTATAATGCGCTGTCAGCCCTCATCTGCGCCGCCTCCCGCAGTGAGCGGGTGTAGGCCTGGGAATAGAACATATGCAGACGTCTTGTCAGTGCTGTGTATGTCTGTTTGTCGATGGTCAAGAAGGAACGTAGCAAAAGTTTAAGGTCTGTTTGGGTGTTTTGGGGTCTTTGGGAGGGTGTGGCAGTGTTTGGGAGGTTGTGGTAGTGTTTCAAGGGGTGCAGCAGTGTTTGGGAGGGTGTGGCAGTGTTTGGGAGGGTGTCGCAGTGTTTAGGAGAGTGTGACAGTGTTTTGGGAAGGTGTGGCAATGTTTTGGAAGGTGTGGCAGTGTTTGGGAGGGTGTAGCAGTGTTTGGGAGGGTATAGCAATGTTTGGGAAGATGTAGCAATGTTTGGGAGGCTGTGGCAGTGTTTGTGGGGGGTGTGACAGTGTTTGTGAGGGTGTACCTCTTACAACAACCTTTTTTTTTTATTTCTTCACTCTTTCTTCATTTTTTCTCATTTTTTCACTGTTTGTTATTTTTTTCACCATTTTTTCATAATTTCCCTTAATTTCTTTCAGTATTTTTCCATTTTTCACAATTTTTTTTCAATTTCTTCACCATTTTCTTCACCTCTTCTTATTCTCTAGTATATATGTGTGTCCTGAAAGTAGTAGTAGTAGTAGTAGTAGTAGCAGAAGTAGTACTAATGTATTTCTATTTACACTTATAAATAAAAAAGTAATATATTTTTTTGTTGTATTTCTCTCTCTCTCTCTCTCTCTCTCTCTCTCTCTCTCTCTCTCTCTCTCTCTCTCTCTTTCTACGGCTGCAGCTCCCTCAATGCCTTCTCCAGCTGGTGTCGAGCAAGACCCACTCTCTCTTCATGTCTTGATATGTCCTCGTTTTCTATCTGCACTGACTGAAACACAAAATAATAATAATAATAAATAATGATGATAATAATACACACACACACACACACACACACACACACACACACACACACACACACACACACACACACACACACGCTGAACAATAACAATAACAACAACAACAAAAATGAACAAGACCAATTTTTCAGCCCCCTGTGATGACCTCTCTCTCTCTCTCTCTCTCTCTCTCTCTCTCTCTCTCTCTCTCTCTCTCTCTCTCTCTCTCTCTCTCTCTCTCTCTCTCTCTCTCTCCTGTGACCTGTAACTTCTTCACTGACCCTCTCCCTCTCCCCATGACCTCTGACCTAACAAATAACCCTTTCCAACCCTTTTATGACCCTTTCCTAACTCCCATGACCCTCTACCAACCTTTCCCTCCCTCCGTGACCCCTGCTGACCTGCTTTGGCTTGTCCTGTGACCCGTGCTTCATGTCGGCCTTGACCTTGCTGGATGGCTGGGTCTTTACTACTGTAACTGGCTATTTAAATATGTTGGCTGTCTGGCGGATGGGGGGAACCAGAGCTGCATCGTTACGCATCCCACGGCTGTATGGGGAGTAGTAAAAGTAGTAGTAGTAGTAGTACACACACACACACACACACACACACACACACACACACACACACACACACACACACACACACACACACACACACACACCTGTAATCAAAGAGGGTACCACGGGGCTTCTTGTTCTTCCTCGCCAGCATTGGGTTGACCTTCCCAGTCCGAAAGTCGAAGGAGGAAAGGTCAAGTGTCACCGAGGTAGCGGGTCAACTGGGGCTTGCTTCGGAACTTCTTGCCATTGGGGCTGAGAGAGAGAGAGAGAGAGAGAGAGAGAGAGAGAGAGAGAGAGAGAGAGAGAGAGAGAGAGAGAGAGAGAGAGAGAGTTTTGTCATTTTTTAATAATTTCGTAGATTTTTGCTGTTTTGGGTTTATTTGTCAGAGAGAGAGAGAGGGAGGGAAACATAAACACAAACACACACTTACCTGTAATAATACACATCTACTTTACCGCAAGTCAGCCCAGTTTTCCTCAGCACTTCCTCTCTTTTCCAGCGGCGCGGGAGGGCAGAACACTCATAGCGCCTTGTTTTCTATCTGCACCGACATCTTGTGAGGGCGAGAGAGAGGGAGAGGGCGGGAGTCACAGAACTTGCCGTCTGTGAACGAGTAACAATGAAGAAATTACTGGCGGAGTCTCTCTCTCTCTCTCTCTCTCTCTCTCTCTCTCTCTCTCTCTCTCTCTCTCTCTCTCTCTCTATATATATATATATATATATATATATATATATATATATATATATATATATATATATATATATATATATATATATATATATATATATATATATATATATATATATATATATATATATATATATATATATATATATATATATATATATATATATATATATATATATATATAACCTAAATTCTGCTGTATTTGGAATGGCAGTTTTGCATAATATTTGGAATAATTACATATGTACGACAATTTTACCAGAAGTACAATAATTTCAACCTGTGTAGTACGATAATATGGCCAAAACAATCTGGCAACGCTGCACGGTGTGACTGTGACTTGTCAGTAGCAGACGAGGCGTGGCATGGGTTAGGTACGCAGCCGCGCGGCAGTGTGGTGGTGACCATGAACATGACCTGACGCACTGAACATGTGGCGGGCAACGTGTGTCCTGGTGGTGGTGTGCTGTGCTGCTGCCACTACCCAGTCTGTCTCTAGTCAAGGTGCGTGGATTTAACTCAAAATTTAACTAAAGATCATTGAATGTGTTATCTAATCGGTGAATCAGCTCTTTTAGGTAGTTAACTTTTTTCTTTTTTTTTTTTTTTTTTAGTTGTTGCCAGGTAATAATAGTAGTAATAGTATGTACTTTATTACAGTAGTGCTATATTAATACTTAGGTGTGATAGTTACATAGTCGTGTGTTATCATCAGATGAGCTAATCAGCTGTTTGGGTAGTGTGCGTAGTTTTGTTAATTGACATAGTTGCCAGGTAGTTATAATAGTAATTGACTTGTTTATTATAGTGATGCTTTATTAATAGCCCTGCGTAAATGGGAGATTGTTCCGTACGTGTTATCAGAGGAGTTCATTGTTTGGTAGAGTGCGTAGTTATCCGTTTATTAATTGATAAGTTGGCAGGTAGTTATGATAGTAGTAGTTATTAGTTCTTGATTATGTGTGGTTGATGCTGTATTAATAGGTTTACATATTTGTTACGTAGTTATGCGTGTAATCAGATGGTTAGTCACCTGTTTGAGTAATTGTGTTAATTGATAGTTGCTAGGTATTTGTAATAGTACGTGATGGCTCAAGAAATTTTAGAGGTTCTTTAGTTATAGTTTTGCGTAATAGAGATAGTTACCTGTGTTGGGCATGTACGTAGTGGTGCCTTTGTTGAATGATAGTTGTCAGACAGTTGTAATAGTTAATTTGTTCTTAATCAATAATTGTTTTTCACAGCTGTTAGGTAGCTATCTACGTGTTAATTATTAGTTGATAGTTGTATCAGTTGTAATGCCTTGCCTTTTATCAGAGTGGTACTATATTAATAGTTTCGTATAATGCAGTAAGAGACTATAAGATTAACTAACTTCCAGTATTGTGCAGGAGAGAGACCATGTAGTAGGTACTACCTCATTTGGGCCTAACCGCTTCTCGCCAGCGTGGTATCTCAGTCGGTCAACAATGACTAAGGTACTAGCGGAGATAACTATGTACGGGCCTGTGATGAACTGCGAGAACACGTCATGAGGGCTATGCTTAAATAATAATCTGGTTTTCTATTAAGAGATGAATGTTTAGTGCAGTGCTGCCATAAACTACTCTGCAGTTAATATCTGTAAATATAGTTCGAGTTTGTACTGCAAGGCGCATCCCACAGTATTTTGCAGTGATGAGTATTCATGCATGGAAATCTTGGGCATCTTTCAGGGTGTTGAGGTGCAATCCGTTTATGTACCCTCGCGTTTAGGATGATTATATATATATATATATATATATATATATATATATATATATATATATATATATATATATATATATATATATATATATATATATATATATATATATATATATATATATAAAGAGAAAGTATAAAGTTCTTATTTTAAACATGGAAGATTGCTGTTCGGACTTAAATCATTGTTGTATAGTAGGTGTTAAGTATATAATAAAACAAAATGCCACTTCTCTAACCAGTGAGACACGAGTTTGTAATTGTTAAGAAAGATGGCCCCATTGATTGTTAGAAATGCATCACGGTGTCCCTCCCCACCCTTCCCCCCAATGAACTTTGAGACTTGAAAGGGAGGCAACTTTGAGGGGTGTCCAGGAAGAGGGGGAAGGCCTCTAGCTGGGTTATAATGTTGGGTAAGATTTAATTTTGATCAATTCCGTACTGTTACATGATCAAGACTGTGTTTAAGATTATCCTGCCTTTCAATATATCAAAATACATGTTTCATTTTCCTCCCCTGGACTGCAAAATCTCACTAACTGTTACACAAACCAGCGTAACAGTTAGTTACACTGGTTTGCAGATAGTTTGGTTTGTGTAACAGTTAGTGAGACATTTTGCAGTCCAGGGGAGGAAAATGAAGCATGTATTTTGATATATTGAAAGGCAGGATAATTTTAAACACAGTCTTTTTATACTAAAGAATTTCATGGCTATAGTAATGATAAATTTGATAATTTGTATAGTATTGTATAGGACTGATCAATATATATGAGGCCTGGGGTGAAACTCTGTGCATCATTCTCTTTATCATTTAACTGGCATGGATGAGGATCCAGTAGCATCCTTCAGGTTCACCATTTACAAGAAACTCGCTTTATTACAGTTAAGGTGACCACAACACCCAAGAAGCTTCTGTGTCACTACAACCTCCCGTGTCCTGGCCAGCGTCCTCCAGCACCCTTGCCTCTCTCAGCCCTCGATCCCAGCCTGTGCACCCACATCATCATTTCTTCAGCTGTCGTGCACAACACCACCATCCAACCGTGCACTCCGGGAGACACTAAGGTAACTTGTGTTATGAGTAAAGGATTTGTACATAAGAGTTATCAGATAGTAAAGGGTTTTCAAGAGCTATGTTTGCCTTCTTAAGGGAATACAAGCAGGGACTTATGTAGGTACTTCCTTAGTGGAAAAATCAAATGTAATGGCTTGAATATTAAGATCTGGATGAATTAATAAAAAAAAAAAAAATGTACTTATGATGGAATTTAAGGAATGGAAGTTTGGAGAATGGGTTGTGAATTGAGAGAGAGAGAGAGAGAGAGAGAGAGAGAGAGAGAGAGAGAGAGAGAGAGAGAGAGAGAGAGAGAGAGAGAGAGGCAACTTTCCAATGTAATCTATTCCTAGCTGTTCTCCTTAGGTGTACAAGGAGGTGGTGTCCCTCAAGAAGCAGCATCCAAAGCTGCAGGTGCTGGTGAGGGTGGAGGGAAACTGGACAACTCTCATCCATGACGCTCAGGCCGTGGCAGTGTGAGTGTGGTGATAGACTCCATTCTGTCACTGACTTAGTTTGGACTCTGGGCTGCATGGTGATGAAGAGAGGAAAGGTTCTGTGTGGAAATATATACATTCACACTAAAGTTTGTTTAAGTTCCTTCATTGACTGCCATAACATCTCTTGCTCGCCCATTCCCTCCGCCAACAGGTTTGCCTATAATGCAGGAAAATTCCTGCGCACTTTGGACTTGGATGGCCTTGAGGTAGCCTGGCAGCCTCCTACTTGGCCTCCATGGGAATCTGGCACAGTGCAGCAGGTCTCTCTTCTCCTCCTGCAGCTCAACAATGCTCTCCAGGTTAGTCTGTTTCTTGCAGCCTAAAAGTATCTTATTTCTTTATTAGATATGTTATTCCCTGAGCCTCAGACTGTATATAATTATCCATTTATATAATAGTTTTTTGTTAGGTAGTGTCTTGCTGGAAAACTGTTTACATGTGGTGCTGAAAGTGTCCCATTGAAACAGCTGTAGTTCATTTTGGAAATCATCAAGTAATGTTCTTTATGATGTGAATATGTAGCCAGAGTATTATTTATTTGTTTGCCTCCAGAAATATAAAGTCAGAAATCAAATTTGGCTATCACACAATTTAGTTTTTGCTGTAGGTATTCATATCATACAGTCTGATTCTGGATAGCAAGAGTCCAGGCATTTCTAAAATTCTTGTGCATTTAAGACTCTATTGTAGCTTTAGGTTCTAATGGATGAAGTGTGTGGCTTGAAAATATTTTGCTGCCCAACGAGGATATTTTATTTGTTCATTAATCTTTAGAGCTATAGCTTTTGAAGAGAACACAATGTCAGGACCAACTAGGAATGAATGTCTTTCTCAAACTCTTTTCCCTACATGTATCTGTATAAGTAGTAGTAATGAGAGGCGTTTTCCCACCTGCAGCTGGCCTCTCACCCGCCCTTTACTCTGTCAATGGCAGTGTCAGCCTCACAAAATTCCATTGATCATGCATATGACATCACAGTTATAAACCGGTAAGTCCTTTGCTGATGTGTAGCTGTGTTGTTTCTTTATTCATAGTTTTTATGTGGGTTTCTTAATACATGTACAGTCACCAACTAATTTCTCCTCCTTGGAAGCTGGAGTCAAAGCCAGTCAGTTCTTGGGTGTTTGCTCAAATAAGCCACCCACTCAGTCCTCCCAATATACATAGCTGTTCAAGTTGTTTCAAATAACATTTACAACAGGGTATGGTGGGAGGGGCAGAGAGGATGGTTTGTTCAAGCGAATGCCCAGAACTGACCGGCCTGACTCCAGCTTCCAAGGGGGAAGAAAGCAGTAGGCATGAATGTACATTGCTGACCATCCTCGTCTCTCTCTCTCTCTCTCTCTCTCTCTCTCTCTCTCTCTCTCTCTCTCTCTCTCTCTCTCTCTCTCTCTCTCTCTCTCTCTCTCTCTCTCTCTCTCTCTCTGAGATACTAATCAGATATACTTCTTTGTCCTTTTCTCTCCACAGAACAGTTGATTTTGTGAGTTTGGCTTCTTATGACTTCCACACCTACCACTCTTCCTTACCCTTCACGGGATATGGCTCCCCTCTGAGACCACAGAAAGCAGAGCATGGCCACTGGGCAACTCTCAACACCCAGTGGGCAGTGAGGCACTGGCTGAGCAAAGGCCTGCCACGTGAGAAACTGGTGGTTGTCATTCCCACATATGCCAACACTTGGAAGTGAGTGGTGATGGCGTGTTTTGCTGTGGTGTGAAGCTTCAGGTTGATGGCATTGCTTCATTGAGTGTTATTTTGACTTAATTCAAATATCAAATACTATGTTTACTTAATTTTATACTTTCCGTAATATCTAAAACCTTTTATTTTCATGTGTAAAGTCAACTGACCAAGGAATGACAAAAGTGCTGAATTTCTGCTTGATTTATGATAAGTACACACAGTTAACATGACAAGATATTGACGTTGGTTGGGTTTCATGGTATTATCCAGTCATGTGTCCTTTATGAAACGATGTGGTCTTTTTATCTGCAGCATCCAGGACTTGAGAAAGGCTTCCTCAGTGACAGTGGGGAAGAGATCAGGCCATTGTTGCCCTGGTTGGTTCCTATGCTGATGCTGTCTTGCTCATGTGTGCATTCCGCTCATTGTTCCTCAGCAGCTCAGTCTGTGGTGGGTACCTCCACTCAATTTGCATGGACATTCTGAGCTGGTCCTTCCTCTGTCTTGACTGTTGGCTACATCCAGAGGTGTTCCTCCACTTGCCAGGGACTTGGCTGCTTTAGTGCCTGGTTTTCTTAATAAAGGGTTTTGCTGCCATCATGTTGTACACTGTGTACAGACTTGGGTTTGGCTAATTAAATGGAGTACTGTTTATTCCAACCTTATCCATATTAAATGGGAATCAAACACATCTGGAAGACACAATATAGTACTCCAGGGATCTTTCTTGTCAACTATACATGTAGCAAAGTTTTTTGTTTCCACCTCTTGACATTGCCCTTTGTTCCTAACTGGTGACCCTACACAAACAGGGTGCTATTTTTGGAAGCTATTATTAAATCTGTTTGTTAGTCTATTTCATCTGTCTTGATTTTGCTAGATGCATACTCATAAGGGAATGGCTACCCCATGTACGAACACTTTTCTTTGCTCATTTGAGGCTTAGTCTTTCATCTGGTCTTACCAGATTATATTTTGGGATGAAGGTACATTTCAGTACCCTGTTCCATGATTGACTTGCTCCTGACTGCAGTCTTCCTCTGCAGTGTCTGGTAGACAATCCCCCCTGGGGCATTCTACATTAGATCCAAAATGGCCAAGGATCTAAAGAAGCTCATGGGCAATCTCGTCAGCAGTTGCTGCTGTGACAGCAGTGAGGTGGACGACGAATCTTTCTCTTCATTGTTGGAAAACGTCAAGCCCAGAGAATGAGGAGAGACCAGCCATGGGCTGCTGCTTAGATATTGAGCAAGGAAGAACTAGAGGGGCCAAAGATAGGAGTGCTAAAGTTAACTTGTTGGTGTTAAAGTTTGACTGCAGTGTCTTTATATCCTACAATACTTCAGTGCCATTACTATCAGTACTGCTGTCAAGTGTGTGCGTCTTCTGTGGTATTGGATGTTGTGGTGCCATAAAGAATCTACCTGTAAGAGGCTGGAGTTTCTAAAGGACAACAGTGAAGCACTCATGTTTACAGCTGAGGAATACTAGTTGATTTGTAGTAATGTATTGTTGCATAAACAGGTTATTGTGAAATCACTGCTGACTGTATCAATACAGCCAGTTGGCTGGATGTGGATAAAAAGGATAGGATCAGCTTCACAGAAGTGCACACACGTAGAAGCAAGGTGGATTCTAATTGTGTAACTAGAAGTGCACAACTTTGCCACACACGAGCAAATTCTATACGTGGTTGTGCTTCCTACCTTACTTGTATGTGTGCATTCAATAATTCTCCTCAGGTTGCTCTCCTCATCATGGACTAAAGTGGGAGCACCAGCTGTGGGGCTGGGGTTGATGGAGGGACGGATGACACACCCCCAGGTCTGTACATTTGTGCAGAAGGGCTCTGCATGGCATTGGGATAAAGCAAGCAGAGTACCGTATGCCTGGAGAAGCCGTGACTGGATATCATATGAAGATGAAAGCAGTGTGAAAGAGAAGGTGAGTCTTACAGAAATATACCTCATTAAGTTCTTTAAAAATGCAATGGTATTTGGATGATTATAGTCTATAGCCATAGCTATAATATAGTTAAAATAGTAGAGTCATAGCTATAATATAGTTGATATAGTTGATTAGCTATCCGACTCCTTCCTTCAGGAAGTTGTCTTACAGTAAACCCAATGACTTCCCTTTCTTTTCATGTACTCATTTATTTATGTATTTTTGTCATTACATCAGGCCCAGCTAGTGGTGACAGAGGATCTGGCTGGTGTGGCTGTCCTTGACCTGAACTCTGATGACTGGGGTGGCCTGTGCCCCAGAGCCACCACATTTCCACTGCTGAGGGCTGCCAAGAATGTGCTAAGTAGATCTGATTCATGAACATGGTATGTACAGTTCCTTGTTCACCAGCTTGCAGCTTGAATCTAAGCTACTTTTGTGATGTTATCACTAATTGGTGAGTGGCTTTAGTCAGTCTATTTCCTACTTAACAAAGAAGCTGGCCTCTTCACACTTTAAGCTTTGGTTCTTTATCCTAATACCTCACTTATTTGTGCAATTGATTTTTATTTGTATATCACTGAACAGAATAACAAAACTTGCACTTTTAAGTTCAAGTTCAAACTGATAATGTGAATTCAAGTCACAGAAACCTAGAAAAGGTTATAAAGTTTACTATTTTTTTCATGTAATTATGATATGGTTAATAATCCAAATAATATTGTAATAATAATCAAGTTCTGAACATGGATGGCAGTGTTAGAAGATTTTAGACCACCTTTCTTTACTATATTGCATTAGATCATCTGATAACCCGGTCCTGTATAAGGAAACTTGGTCATCCACATACCAGTATGTTAATTATATGAAGTATAACCATTATTAATCCATGTCCCTGAGCTTAACTTCCATTACCTTTTTACCTCCTAATTTAGATTAAAAGTTATAAACTGATATCATCAGTGATTGCCACTCAAAGGGAACTAAAACTTGAATTGTGGAGAGGTTAGCTTCTGTGTTAGTGAGCAGGGAAAGAGGCTGACTAAAGATACTGGACAATCAGTAATGATGCTTACTTCAGTTGCAGGCTAGAAATGAATAGATACAAGGATCAAGCAGCGATAAGAAGAGGATGAAAAATCCGTAATATACTTTTAAAGTATCAAGTTTAATATAGCAATAATAATAATACATACATCCTTTGATCCCCTAAGACCACCATCAGTTACACAAAAGGAAGGTTCACTTTCTATACTAGCAGGTCCGTGTGAGTGGCTGGCAGCAAACAAGAAGCTCAGCAGCACCAGCCACCCTTAAAAGTTGATAAATGTAATCGATTCTACAATTTTCTGTGCAATCCTGAAAATGGGAATGCAAGCACAGCTGTATTATGCATGCTGCTGCTTACTTGTAAAATCATAGTGTATACCTTGTCAGCTACACAGTTGCAATCTTCACTTATTTGGTAAATGTGAAGTGTTTGTGTAGGTAACCACTGATGCTTAGAAAGTTAAACACATTTGAATAAAGTATTCAAAAGTAATAAATAAAACTTTCATAATGACTGGCTGATGAGGTGTATGCTGCTATGTGACCTATATATGTTAGCAGCACACACAGTACGTCTATGCTAACATCACTGTGGTTTTCAGAATAACAGGGAAATTATGGAACTGACTACAACTCCATTTCAGGGTTGTTGGCACTTGGTCCTGTCACAAGGACACTCACATGGACCAGAAGGAATGTTCCACCAGCAACAGGATCAGAGGCATTTTCATGACCATAAAAGAAATATGCACCCATTGGGCCCCAGCACCTAGGTGGCAGTAGTTTTTTTTTTAATTCACATCTAGCTTTCTTAAACACACCCACTGTTTCAGCAACCACATTCTTATGCATCTAAAAGAATAATAATATTGCAGAAACAATGTATCTCATATCTATCTATCTGGCTGGTGTTATTTTACTCTCAAACGTAGACAGATTTCTTTACTGATCAATAATGTATTTAATTACTTTTGTGATAATTTATTCAGCCTCTATCACTATCCCTAATTAATATATATAGCTGCAGAACTAAAAAAAAATTATATAATATATTAGCTTGAATTGCTTAGATTCAGCCAACAGGCTGTGGGCAAATATCACTTACAGTATGCAGCCTAGTGCCAATTCCTGTTCCTCCGAAGCATCACTAATGAAGTAGCCACAGCTGCTTTCAAAACTAGCAAGCAAGACAGTGTGTCTACAGGATTATTAAATTATCACAGATTGTTTAGCAATTCAGCAATATAAAGTTATTATGGCCATTAGGAGACAAGCACCCTTTTTACCTTAAGGCAGAGCTCGCCCTGTGAGAGAAACAGGCAACACCAACTTGTTCTTCAGAACAGTTAGTTGTAAATAACCAGTGCACAGTCCTGCACTCTTTGGTCTGAAGTAAACTGGCACACATGCATAATGACCAGACTTTATGGTGAACCGTGTGTGTCTCACCATAAACGGCCCCTGTGTTACTTCTGCCTGCACCTGAAAAGAACAGAAGCAGGTTGACTACTAAAAAACTGCAGAGATATTATAAATTACAGAGATATTATAAATTACAGATTATCAGTAAATAAATACAAATGCAGAACAAAATGCTTAAATGACAACTTTCTACTCACAGAATGATCTACTTTGTCAAGATTCTTAAGTGTGACCTTAACATAGCTCTCCTTAGTAGTCTTTGTGTCTGGGAAGCTCACGTCATCAGATTCAAGCTGCACAGCGATCTTCTGAGGTTCCCTATGGCTGTGGGAAGACAGCAGAAAAACAAAAGATACATTAATGATGCACAGAACTATATTGCATAGTCATAAATAGCATTTAAGCCTCCACAGTATTTACAAACCCACAATCTCTCTGATCATTTAGGTCAATAAGTAAGCATAAACACACCTCACTCATTCCAATTTCATTCTTGTCCACATTGATAACATACCAACACACCCTGCTGTACTTCTGTCCTCCATTCACTGTATTCAAATACTTCCAAAATGTTTCATGAAATGTAATGTAATAATAAACAAAGTTAATAAATATTTTCTTTCTTTTCACCACTGAAGGCAATGTCTTGTGGGAGATTGCAAGACACATGAAAAGGAGAGGTGGTGGAGAAAGAGTGAGCGAGTGTCATATTGTTTAAAAGCCAAGGTGAGCCTGCAGTGAATGGCATGATGGTTTCATAGTTGGAAGTCCCCAAAAGGAAAACACAGCCCGAAAAATTATGGTAAGTTGTTCATGAAAATCTCAGAATGCATAATTACTCCAAGTGTTTCAATCTGAAAAGTTAGTGGAATGAGGGAGTGCACTGACATTTAGTGAAGAACCTGAGGGAAACTTAAACTGAGGAATGGGACACCACAATGAAAAAAATGTTATATTCCCAGTGGATATGCCAAACTGAACAAAGATCTAAGCCTTAAATGAATGCTTCTGTGACTCACCTCTGACTCCTCATGCTTGGAACTGGTGGCTGAGTATTGGCTGAAGTGATGCATTGGGTGTAGTGTTGAGGAGCACTGGCAGCAGAGGACAGCTGGTGCAGTGGTGGCTGGGAGAACTTTCCAGAAGCACTCGACTGAGATGTGGTGGTGGTGGTGGTGGTGGTGGTGGCAGACTGGTAGGTGCTGGTTCCAGGCTGAAGGATGTTGGCCGTGGATTGATGGGAGTTTCTTGGGCCTTGCTTGGCAGTGATGGGAGCTGCAGTTGCCTCCCTGGTGGCCGGCAAGACAGTGATGGTGGCACTTCGGCTTTCATTCTCTCCCATGACCTGGTAGGGAGATTTTTTTTAGTATGTTAACATTACACTGTCTGCAAGGCTACTTACATACTAGCATAAAACGTATTATTATTATTATTATTATGATGTTGCACCAGCACTGGAGATGCATGTGACCAACATTCCTGACCTTTTCCAAACCTCTAACACTCCTACCCTCTGACAACATCATGCCTCTCATTTCTTCACTTCAAAACTTCTGCCCCTAGACTTAACTACTTCACTATGCTAACCCCTCAGACATCCCACCAACTCTGAGTACATTAAGATGCAATAACTACATTATTCCCCTTTATATGTAAAGAAACGATATATTATTGATAAAGGATTGAAGAACTATTTCCAACTAACCTTGAGGGAATAAGTGACAGGTGAGGTGAGGGTATGAGGAGGACAGGCTGTCACACACAGCCTCACAGTGCTGTACCCCAATAACACAGCCTCTTGGGGCTCAATTTGTAACCAACTGCAGCTGCTGCTCACCTGGAACACAAAGAATATCATCACTGAACTTTTTACACATCTGGCTCTTTCCTGCACATGCATGACTGCTGACCATGAAATAGATAGAAACTTGAAATAAACCCACAAAAAATCTTAAGACTAACATCTCATATTTGCACTTCTATTTTAATCTATTTGTTAGTATCATCTGTGTGTGTGACTGAATAAACTGAAAGTGACAATAGACAAGTCTAAATCTTGGTGGATACCTCAAGCATCTGCTGTGTGCTGGTGAAGTTGACAACAAAAAACACTTGTGGAGAAGAGTCACCACACTGCACACTCATTGTCTGAGGCAAGACATCCCATGTGGTAGAAGAGGAAGACTGGGGTTGGCTGGGAATGCTTTGTGTTTCAGTAGAATCACAGCTGCCCATTCTGGAAGAAAAGCAAGACTGAAAATATGATATTGTATGCTTTAGATTATACAAAACTCTTGATCTGTCTTCATACCAGGATCACATGCTTATTTGAATAAAAAGTACTAAATAGTAGATTTCCATTTTTAGATTTATTAATTAGAAAGAGTAAGGACAAACTATTGTATTCATTTTTTGCATAATGACTTCCCATTTATAAATAATAATAATAATGAAAACTCCCATCTGATATATTCTTGCAAATCCCTCAAGACTAAATAGTTTCCACTGAAAAAAAATCATAAAGATGGAGGGCAATGTACTACCACGCATTTCAAATGAGACCCTTGCCTTTCTATCTGAGTTGTGGTGAGATCTGCAATGGTTTGCTCGCCTGCCAGGTTGGCAAAGACAGTGACTGAATGGTCTTCATTTGGCCGCTGTTCACCCCATAACTCCACCTGCAGTGCATTTAAATTGCTTCAGTATTAAAATATCAATATTCATCATCGCTATCAGGTGCAACATTGTACAGACACTCCACTCTGGTGACAACATGCTCAATGCACAACCACAATGAGACCAATGCTGCTCTCCTACCCACCTGTGTAATAGTGCAGGCATTGAAGAACACCACTGCATCCTCAGGCTGTGGTGGCAAGATGTCAGGCTCCTGCTGCCCTTTTTGTTCACTGAATTTTTCCAACCAGTTGATTTTCAGTAAGTCAGGGTTGTTAATGTGGCGAGCCTTCACTTCCTTGTTCTTCATCCTAGGACAACATAGTGAATATTTCTTCCTTAATGTACCCCACAAAATAGCTGCTACCTGGCCAGTCTGTCATGAAGGGTGTTGGTGAACATTAGGCTGAGTCGTAATGAACTTGCAGTGTGAGTATTCTACTAGAACACCAACATCCATGAGCTCAATGGACTCAGGCAGGTAATTACCAAGGATACTCACATGGCTAAGTTTATTACCACCTAACCTTATGACTGCCACACACCATTCACAAAGGACTGGCCTGACAACAGCATTAACCTCACCCCACATGAACTTCTCATGGATAGGAATGTTCTGAATTCTCCCCCACTTCCCGTCAAGCTCAAGGCAACCACTCATGCCCAGTATCTTATTCTAGCACCTAAGGATCCTAAACCTTTCACTTGAGTTTCAGATCTCACAGTACAAGCTTCACTGCCCACCACTACACTCACCTTTGGTACCTCTGCCACAAGGTCTTCTCCCCTGAAACAACCTGAAGCATCCCAATGAACCCTGGTGTCTGGGCTAGCTGCCTCGGGGTGCTGCTGGCCACGATGTACACTTCATGTGTCTCTCCAGCACCTACTACAACTCGAGTTGGCTGCACCGAGAGGTCTGTTGCTGCTTCCTTGCACTGCTTATCTGCAAAAATATTGGAGTATAGCCTACCTATCAAGTCATCTCCCATGAATATATGTATCTCCACCTGACATCTGTTCCTTTATTAATATGCGCATGACGGTGCATACCAGAGAACATCTGGAGGACAAGTAATAAAGTGCGATGGCCAGTGTTTGTGATGGAGGTTTGCAGGATGGCTGGTAATCCAAGGGAGAGATCCTTGAGGATGAAAGGCTTTCCTGCACATCTGCCCTTCACCACCAATTCCCCCCGTCCTCCATATCCTTGAAGTGGAATCTGGGAAAAATAACTTGCATGTTGCTTGCCATATCAAACATTTAGTATGCAGAAAATAAAGGCAAGTAGTGAAACAACTCTACCTTCATTCTTGGACTACAGCACTGTCTCTGCAGGGTACAGCATCATACAGGACCAAGCCAGCCTTGGTCAGTCAAGTAACACAAAACTACTGATAACAGACTAGTTAACACAATTTCTTTCGAGTCATGAAACCTGACACTCTCCCCCCCCTTCCTCACCTTCCACTTAAATGGATGACTGGAACTGCGGTGGCGGAAAATGAGGGTGGCAGACAATGACTCCACAGCCGAGGGTTGCAACAGCACTGACAGTGCCATCTCCTCACACGGCTTCAGCACAACACTCATCTTTTCTTGGCCATCCTCACTCCCAGCCTCACAAACCTGAACCAGAACCATGACATCAGATTTCCCTCATTGCTAAGGTATTCACATTTTGTACAACAGACAAACATTACAGCAATAACAATATCAGGCAAGTGTGACACTGGGGAACCTGTACACTGTTTATATCGCTGAATTGAATACCAAGGGCTATAGAAACAATCAAATGTATGAAAAATTCATGAAAAAGTCACAGCCTTTAGCATTTATAAAGAATACAGCCCACAGCACCTTGAAGGCCTGGCTGCCAATGATGGTGACAGACAGAGGAAGATTCTGAGAGGTGAAATTATTCCTTAGCACCAACTTGAGGCAGCTCGTGGCGCCCACAGCCACTGTGCCGAACACCAGTCGGGATTGTTTGCTCTGCAAGGCTGATGAAATGTTCTTTGCATCCAGAGGAGGGCTCGAGGTCACCTAAGAAATACCAAGAATAAGATTACCTTACAAACACACCAAAGGTATCTCTGCTAGAAAGTCAGATAGCCAAGATAAGGCAAAGGGTTCTCACATTTTATGATGCAAAATATCAAGAAAGAGCAAAGTTCACACATACACAATGTGAAGATGATAAACATTTGTATATGAAATGACAGTACAGCATAAAGGCCCCAAGAGAAAAAAATTAAAAACAAAACACTGACGGCACCTCGGACAATGGTGCACTGCTGGACTTTGCCAATGAAGAGTGAATGTTCAGTAGTTGTTTGTGGGTTGGAGGAGCTGGCATGGCTGGGACACAAGCAGAAACTGGAGCAACAGCTGTGACAGCTTTCAGGGACGGGGCAGTGGTGCGTGCTCCAGTACTGTGAGATGAGGTGGAGCCCGACACCAAGACTGAAGACAAAGGCAGGGACGGGGCATGACAGACTCCAGACACAGCTATGTTGAACTCCATGCCATCTGGTTCCACTCGTATCACCAGTTCACTATTAGAGAAATTGGTACCAGGAAAATGACAAAGCAATGACTACAAAGGGACAACTAATAAATGCACATGAAATATATATTGTTAATGATGGCATACAAGATACAATTTGTTATAAAAAACTTTACTCATCTCACAAGAAAACCTCTCTCCCAGATAGCTGGACCAGACTACCACCTGTAGACTTCCTCCTTCCTCTACTCCCAGCCCCTTCTCTCATCCTGGGTAATTGTACTTCCCTTCTGTTTGATTCACACTTCTCAGCCCTGAGCATGTCCTGTGGCACACTTCCCACATCCCATGCACATGATGGACTCACCACCCACACCTCTGTACTGGCAACTAAATGGATATCTTCCTGCTTCCAGCCTCACTCCACGTGCCTTCCCTATTACAATCATCTCAGTTAATCTTCACATCTTTCCTCTATCCCAGTCTTCCAAACCTGTCGATTGATTCTTTGCTCTATTGCTATATACACATGTTAATAGCCCCACTTGCACACCTGTTGACTGTGCCTACACAAGCACCAGGTATGAAGAGTAGTGCAGGGAAGGAGCGGCCTCCAGGGGGCATGATAAAGCTGGACGGCTGGACAGAGAAGGCCTGAGAGTCCTCCTTGACTGAGAGGCTGATGTGGAGAGGGAAGCATGAGGCATTCTTCAGGGTGAAATGGGTGGTGCCACTTTCATGTGGGTGTGTGTCAACCACCAGAGGCTCAGGAGTGCGCAGGATCTGCAGCTCCACAACACCTATGGCAGCCTAGAAGTGGAGAGGGAAGGTTACCATGTAATGAAACAGACAGAGACATAACAGAAACAGAGACAAAACAAATATGAAGAAGAAAAAAAGACAAATACACAGATAAAGACACAGAGTAGATTGAAATGAGATGGATGAAACAAAACTTCTCCCCTGCATTGTCTGTGGTGAGGAGACAGACTCACTTTGATGGGATAGGAGACCAGGGCGAGGGGTGTAGGAGCTGGGGTGTCCAGCAGAACACTGAGGATGCTCCCCACTTGTATCTTTCCACTCTTGGGGACTAAAGTGAAATAAACACTGAATCAGAACATCAGATGACCACTAGTACTCTTACGTATAATGATAATCCACACAACAGCACGCCACATTACATCACCCTACCCACACACACTGTATCCATTCATGTCCAAATTAACTCTTCTAGAATAACTCCACTCACATGGGTCTTCTGAGCAGAAGGGAGTCAAAGGCTACTTGTCTCATTAACTCCCCTTCAACTGTTTTCAGTCTTTTGGAAGTCACCAAAATGCTGCATCTCTTCCTATCTTCTATCACTTGCTTGACAGTTACTAAACCCATCCGACAGCCCTGCCACACAATACCAAATTTACCAAGAAAACAAAAACACACTGCTGAAAAGTTCCCACACACTCACCTGCAACTCCATCAAGTTGTGGGGCTCTAAGTGTGAGGGAGAAAGTGGTAGGGGTAGAGGGAGCTAGTTCACACGACAAATGAGAGGGCGACACCACCTTTCCTGTCTTGTTCTTGTTCTCCTCCCAATAAAAGATGGGAGCACTTCCTGCCACCTGCATTCAAGTTTATTTTGTCATTTCACATTGCAAAGCTTCAATATAGAAAAATTTCAGTTTTAAAGTCATGTTTTAAGGAACATAAAAGTGAAAATTTAGTATCAAGTCTCAATGCAACTGAGCAGTAAATAATTAATAATAATTCCACCAGTAACTGCCTCCAACATTTCATCCTGAGATGCTAGATTTTTTTTAATACAAATGATAGACCACATTAATGCAGTGAGTTATGTCATCATGTAATTTTGGATTCTGTTTCAATGGTTTTGGTTGATTAGAACATACAGATGGTTGTAATGATGATGATAATGATTAAAACAAAAGTTACAGCCACACAATATTCAGCATGGCAGTGAGATACATTTGTAAGATGTGGTAATCAGTTCCTTACCTGATGGAGCTGCAACAAGAGTGGGAGTGGCTGCAGGCAATGGCTTATCAAGGTTACATTGTGGGACAAACAACAGCTCTCCCCTACCACTCCAAAGTCCACACAGTCCAGCCCACCTCCACACTGCACCTCAACCTGAGACAAAAGGCTTGGAATTAACCGAGAGTTGCAATGGGGTGTGGTGATTCAAACTGCACTGAGTGAGGCTGAGAAAAGGAGCACTGGCAGGAAAGAAGAAATGAATGAATGTAATGAGAGTGAGGTGTTTGAAGAATAAAGTGCTTATCAGTGAAGGGAATTAATCATGATCTGTCAATGACACAAGCAATGAATGAATATCACAATCAGTAATGTAAATGTGTACCAAGATCACCTAATAATCTCACCTCAGGCACTGTGATGGTGGCAGTAACGACAACTGTGTGAGTGGATGGGGTTGTGCCACGAGTCCCAGAGGCCGTCAGCTCCCCAACTTGCACCTTTAACAGGGCCTCCAGCTGTCCCTGCACTGGGCAGCACACTCCCAGCCTCACGTCACATCTGCCCTGTGGCTCAAGCATGTATGATGCCTGGAAGAGCAGCACTGAGGCCATGCAAGCACTGCCATCCAGGGTTTCCTGTACAGAATACAAGATGCATCAGTCTTGTTTACATGCAACTTGGAATGAAGGTGAAAAGAAGCACCTACTTACTGTTATATATATATATATATATATATATATATATATATATATATATATATATATATATATATATATATATATATATATATATATATATATATATATATATATATATATATATATATATATATAGATCCTTTACTGTTCATAAGCAGCATCACCAGACTTACACTGCATATAGATTAAAAATTCTTTTCCTTTTTCGTCAAACACTACTTTACAAGCACACTCTTTTAAGCTTCCTACAACTCGCAGATCAGAACCTGTAATTTGAATCTATCTTCAGTTGTCTTCAATTGCTGCATCTTAACACTCACTACTCTGCCAACTCTCAGCATCAGTTTTTCCTACATTCTCTTTTCTTAATTAATGCATTCTTCCCAAAGTCCCTAATTAACAGTCTTCTTCCCCTCTCAATCACCTTCTACTGCAGTATCATCAGCAAACAATAGCTAATTCAGATTACCCTACTGCCAGCATCCACCAGACTCAAGGGGACACATCCTTACCATATATCTATATGCATGCCATTTTTACAAAAAATGTTGGTCAAGAAAATTGGCAGGACCTACTCAGGAGATGGCTCACCTTCATGAGGCTGAGGGAGATCTGAAGCCAGCGTGAAGAAGGGTTGTGGAGGGGAAGGGTGGTGTAGGTGGCCATACCCACCACACATGCTTCTGGGAAGATCACATGCTGAGGAACACTCACACCTGGAAACATTGAAGACAATAACAGGGATCCAATAATGAATCTTGACGGCAAGCTTGCAAAACACTGAAAATTTTCGCTGAGCCAAGAGATATAACTTACCAATGTGGTTTGTGTATGAATGAGGTGCATCTTTGTGGTGATGGGGTCTGGCATATGCATTAGTTGTGATGGTGGTGGGATGAGCTGACACATTTGTTGGCCAAGAAGTGGTCCTCAAGTCTACCTCGCTCTCTGCTCTGGACACTGACACACCAAGTTCTGTCATCTTAGTGGAAGACCGGACACCCATCCTGGGAAGGGCACGGTGGTTACTCGAGGCAGAGGGCAGGGGCTCCCTGCATGCAGAATCAGTGACTGGAATGTGGGAACGTGGGATGCAGGGAGTAGAAGATTTGATGGACGTCCCAACCTGACTGAAACTGGGCATCATAAGCTTTGCAGTGTCATCAACAAGCTTGGACATGTACTGAGCCCCCTCCAGAGTTTCCTCTAGATTAGATTCATTCTTTTCCTGACAAGTTCGGGAAAGAGTTTCTGGATCAGAATTAGTGCGAAAGGCCATCAATTTTGTGTGCTTGTGTGATAATGCAAGTGGTGGACACTGTTCTGGTTGTGTCACACTTTGCAAGGGCTTTCTGTCAGGGATAGATGCAGGCTTGCTCCCTTCTTCTCTACCTCTATTTTCTTTTCCAAGAGGATGAGAGGCTTTTGACTCTCTCTGCTTCTGCCTTGCAATATCTTCCCTCATCTGTCTCAGCTCCATCACCTCCAAACTGGCATCAAGTCCTGTCATTTCAAGGGATGAGGATGAGACAGGAGCTTCTTGGGTAAGCTGCAGAATCCTTCCCACCAGATCATGGGGTGCATTTGTTGCCAGTGCCCGATACAGAAGAGAATTGATGGTGCTTGCCTCCAGAGGCTGCTTAACACCATGAATACTGGCCTCTAGTTCCTCAACTTCATGAATCACCTCTTTCATATGAGTTTGTTCTCTACTCTGGTGTCTCTCCAGAGTGACTGTGGTAGAAACCTGTCTTCCCTCAGAAACTAGTGTGTTTTCTCTGGAGTCTTTGCTTAGAGTTGAGGAGGCTGAACTGTCTGTCTTCATACAGGATTCTGGGAATTAGAAAAACATTTTACTAACAAAAGAACACATTTCCTTTCAGGAGTTTGGGCAAAAACTAAGGAAAATAAAAAAGTCCATATGCCAAGTTGATACAAAAGTGCCTTAAAAGGGATGGCAGCCAAGACATGGCATCTATACACATACTGTCCCTTCAGCCGCATGAATAAATAAAAATAAAATTTATTTCTTCAATAAACACAATTGTTTTTCAAAGCTTTCTAAACTTCTCTACCAGCAAGATGATGCAATCTCTATACATCTACTTTCTGGTGTGTTAATCAGCTTTGCTCTCACATCTGTTAGTCCTGAGAGCTGTCTAGCTGAGAAAGAAACACTGAGTCTTGAAGCATCTAAGATAACCCAATTCTTGCCCCACAAATTAGTTACATAACTGTCCTCAGATAAATGAACCTCCTTCAGTCTCTCTCCTTCCTCCAATAACCCACAGTTCTCTGACAGCATTAAGAAGTCACCACCAATCTGTGCTCTGAGTCACTCACCTGAGCCATCTAAGGTGGTGCTTTCATCCCCTACAGACGCATCTTCCAGGGGCTGGATCCTCGTGGCGGTGGGAGGCGAATGCACTTCATTCCCAAAATTGGGCTAATGGCAAGAAGGTTATTATGTATTAGGTTGCTTTTAACTGTAGGGTTCAGCAATATCACCCATACTTCCTAATCTATAGTCTCATCTACTCTGAAAGAAATCATGCAGAGCTGCATCCATCCAATACTTGACTTCCTTGCCAAATAGCACACCATTTTTCTGTTCCAGTGCCTCAGTGTGATACATAACATGTTCTTTCCAAGATATAAGCATTAACTCTATCTAACCATATCTTTGTTTACAATACTGCACCAAGTTTGGTGATACCTCTAAAACATTACTGTGATTTGACTCGTGTAAAACATGTAATTTTCACAAGTACTATGATCTGAATAAATGTGAATGGAGAGAGAGAGAGAGAGAGAGAGAGAGAGAGAGAGAGAGAGAGAGAGAGAGAGAGAGAGAGAGAGAGAGAGAGAGAGAGAGAGAGAGAGAGAGAGAGAGAGAGAGAGAGAGAGAGAGAGAGAGAGAGAGAGAGAGAGAGAGAGAGAGAGAGAGAGAGAGACAGAGACAGAGACAGAGACAGAGAGAGAGAGAGAGAGAGAGAGAGAGAGAGAGAGAGAGAGAGAGAGAGAGAGAGAGAGAGAGAGAGAGAGACAGAGAGACAGAGAGAGAGAGAGAGAGAGAGAGAGAGAGAGAGAGAGAGAGAGAATACTCACCCTGTTAGCGGGATCCTTATTGGCCCCAAGGGTACCCAGGGCCTCACTGTGGGCCTGCAGGTAGTCATCCACCAGCATGTGGTTGCCAGGACGTAGCAGCTCCCTCTCAGGACTCCCTATCCATGATGGTCTGCAGTGGCAAACAACACACCATGAATTAGGGAAAAAAATTTTTTTTGACAAACAGCAAAAGAGAATGTGTCATTGTAAATTATTTTTCAAGAATTCTACTTGTTCTTGGTATTTCATGTGAAGTTGTGGTTACTCTGTGCATCCCTGTGTTAGTAAAAGCATGCATCAGGACTCAGGTGGTATCAGCAAGTGACAGCAACTGCTGCTCTTACACCAATTATAATAATGGGCACTGTTAACCTGTGACACTGATTATGGTGATGGTTAAAGGCAGGCCAGTATAAATAACTCAGTACCTGACAGTGATCTCAGTGACACCATGAATACCAGAGAAGCAGGAGGCATCAAGGCTATTTCTGGAGGAAGCAGGGCCCATGTCCATACAAAATTTGTTATGTTCAAGGTAGTTCTTCTCATCCTCCTCAAGGAACATTGAATCAGGTGAGCGGAACTCTTCATCGTCCATCAAGTGTGCCAGCTCATCTTGGTGGGCCTCAAGCCAGTCCTCATCCTGTGCCCCGGCAATCCTGTGCCACACAGGAACAAGTCTTGACACTGAGACACTCCATTATAAGCAAAAATGACATATCATTAGCTGTTAAATAAATGCACCATTTAAATCTAAAGGAGTCAGTTATGCTTCCCTTATAAGCTAAAGGACATTTATTGTCAGTGCTGAAAAAGCAGTGAGTACTAAAGACATTCAAATAAATCTGAGGATACCAAGTACACTTGATACCAAGTGTACTGCTGATCTTGAATTCTTATCTTCTTTTAGAAGCCTTATTGAGATTATAACCATACTGGGACAGCATCAAATGCTCTCCACGTGTAAAGAACATGGACAAGAATAACAATATAATGTAGTATAAATTTTGTACAAACATGCACAAGTACATCCCCCTTACTGCTGGTGGGTCAAAAAGGGATCAGATGGACCATCCATGGATCCAAGTGAATTGCAGGAATTGGACAGTAGCTTTGACACCTCCAGCGCCTTGCGGCTGCCCTCATGGATGGTAGAGCGTGCAGAGATCTGGCTGGCATCAAACTGCACCTGCAGTGAGAAAATAGTGTATCAACACTTGTTTGTATTTTCTATATGAGAACAAGACTTGCACAAGACAACAAAATAGTAGAAAAAATCCTGCCCATTTCCCACTTACAAGAAAAGGTAAGTTTCCAGAATGTTGGCCAGTTTAATTCAAAAAATGTCTTTACATTTCTTCCTCTCTTGAGACCATTCAAATTGTAGAAAGAGGGAAACAAAAGGAACAGGAACAGGCAAACTCAAGTTCACCAGTATAAGAGATGAAAGAGTGAAGATACTGACTACCCCTTGCATTACAGAAGTGGACACACACACACACACACACACACACACCCACTTTACCTGACTGGTGGAGAATTCCTCATGGCCCAGATCAGCTGTTGCTAAATGCGAGGTAAGGGCTATCAGGTCCCCTGCATCACCACCTTCAAGGCATTGTTGATCTTGATCCTCCACTAACTCTTGAGGCTTCAGCAGGAACGAAGGCAAGCCAGCAGCAAGTTCACCCTCAGTCTCATTTACATTCTCTTTGGTGTCTTATGTGTGGAGAAAAATGAAAGGAATTAATTCAGTGTAAAATCAATCCATTGAAATTATTCTAATAGGTGGAAAACAATAACAGAATGAACTGTGTAAAACTTATTCTGTTAACTTTGTATATTTAACAGTACCACTCAGCCATCCTCAGTCTTCCCCTCTACATGGCTAATAAGAACTCAAAGAACAAGGCCTCACCATAAGGAAGCAGTTCCCTAACTTCTCCCTGCTCCAAGCCTGGGGGTTTCTCTTCCTCACGCAGAACATCTGAGTGCAACTCTGATGTGTCCTGGCTTTGGTTTTCCCCACACAGTTGCTCCTGCCCTTGGTCTTGTGTTGCCTCTGAGGTGAAGTACATAAAATGCATGTTCATCTAATTCAATGAGATTCTAATTTGGGTAAACATGGGCATTCTACTCTGATGTTACTGCTACAGTAAAATCCCTCTTATCCGGCATCAATGGGACCGCCAACATGCCGGATACTTGAATAGAAGTGAAATTATGTCCACAATCACCACCCTACACTCATGCATCTTACCATAACAAAGATCAGCTGGTCTTAATCAGCAGCTGATCTGATCAGCTGCTTAAGCATAAGCACAACACGCTTCCTCTTTTCTACAACTTTAGGCATGATGAAGGCGTCAGGCGATAAACAGTGCACACGCAGGACTGAGTCACTGAGTAAACACAGTGCAGTGGGCCACGGGTGGCGCGAAGCAGTGTGCTCTGGTGGCGAGGGGACAAAGTATGCCTCGCGCGGGAATTTTAATCGATTTTATGAGTACACATTGATTTTTTATTGATTTTAAGGCTCGGGGAAAAACGTGCCGGATATTTGAAGCTGCCGGATAATCGAATGCCAGATGAGAGGGATTTTACTGTATATCATTTTATGCTTTCTTTACAGTGTCCTTTTTACAGGTGAAATGACAGCTGAGGACTCTGCTCTCTCCCATCAAGCAAAACCACAGATGACAAGGAAACCATGAAATCCTGGTCAGCTTTAAGGATTTTTATAGAAGTAACAAGCCACTCTGTACTGGACTGCTGGCCTGGTATATAGACAGAAAGATTAATATCCAAGAAGCAACTCACTAGCAGAAAGTTGTGTGTGATCTACCAGGAAGTTACTGGACGACAAACCTGTGAAGGGGAGAAAAACAATACTTCAGGTATGGATAGACATAGGCAGCACCAAAACAGAGATAGATATAGGCAGTGTTATTGCAGCACCAAAACAATCAATAAGCCTATCTGAGGGTCAACACACTCTTCACTAAGTAATGCCTTGATGTCATTAACCAATCTCCAGTCTGACCATCTGAACAAGAAGCAATTCATCATTCTCTTCTGTCTCATTCTTTCTGAACAAACACTTACAACTATGAAAACTTCACTCTCACATCTAATTTTATTACCTCTTCTTGTTCAATGTTTCTACACTGAAAAAATCTAGCCAATATCATTCACTCATTACAGGTACAACACACAGCTGAAAGCAAGACTCACCACTCATGGCTTCGGTGTCAATGAGGGGCAGGGCCATCATCATGCCCAAACCTGAGGACCCTCGAGTTCCCTCCTGCAAAGATCGTGGTGTGAGAGTCTAAAGTTGTAGCTTACAAGCATACTACAGGTTTACCCAAAAAGTGAACACACAAAAACAAGAAAATATATACATATACATAAAATAAAGCACAAGACCTGTGTCACAAAGGCTTACTGTGCTGAAGCATGCACTGCCTTTCACGGTGGAGCGCAGGGATCGAAACTCCTCTGAGGAACCCTCACTAGCCTCTTGCAGGGTCTGCAGGTAATGTCTGTTGAGCTGGTCCCTGTGGAGAGGTGCCATGTTGTAATGCCTTCACACCTCTGGCCTATCAACTCAGGGCTTTCCTTACACCATTTGTTACTAAAACAGAAGTGTGAGATGTAAAGAACACTTGGCATATGCTCACCCACCAACACACAATTACAATGCTACCTTGATTTGCTGCACTAACTCATGCTGTCCCTTTCTACTCTTGCTAATTTCATTCACCTCATTAAATAAAGAAACTATCAGCCCAAGGTTTCCTACAGTAAGGCTTTTATGAAGGGAAAGAACCAAGGAACTCAACAGCAATTCAAGTAATCTATTCTTTCCAATAACATAATGCAATATAAAAGCTAAACACCACCATCAGTGCCCTTAATCTCATTTTCCCACAGCATTATGACTCAATCCTTGTGCACATAATTACATGTATCTGAAAAACATCAGATGGAAGTCTTATGTTTATAATGCAAGTTTTAACCAAGCTCCTAAATGACCAATGCCATGTACTTCTCTGTACAATATATGTAAGCATTATTGCTTTCTCCACATCCTAAGGGCTACACATGAGGGTGTGCATGTATGTAATACGAGTACATCACTCATCATACCTGGTCACCTTGGGAGCGACCGTGGAGGTGGCTTGGGGTCCGGTGAGATCCAGGGGGCTCTCATCTTCCTCCAGCCCCTGTTGGTAACCCAGGCCAGCCACAATGGTGTCCATACCTACAGCTTCCTGGCCTCCTCACTCATCAACCTGCACACAATGAATAAAACATCACTTAAAGCCATTCGATATTTGTGCTGGTGCAGTAGCAGTGTGTTGGCTTCCCTGCACTCAGTCTTCTTTCCCAAGTTGATTGAGGAGCAGGGAAGCCCAACAGGTGAGATTACCAGTGCAATGAGTATGAGGCATGGTACTGCATTAGATGTGAAAGAGAGGATGCTGAGCTCTATGACAAGCTCAAAAAACATAATATGCTGCTGTGGTTCTGTGCAGACTACAACCCTACAGTGGAGAAGACGCTGTATGTCTAAGTGATGTATATGATAAATGGGTAGTAGAGGTGGGTAACTCAGTGATGAGGAAGACGTGAGTAGAATCAAGATTGCAATAGACAAGACCAAGAGGGAAAAAAATATGATGCAATGCTAAAGGAAACTGAGCAGTGAGGCCAGAAAGAAATAAGAACCGTTATGTCACCAGTGAGAACTGTTAGGTTAGCAATAACAGTTCATAGCGGGGGCAGCACACAACCCAGGACACAGGGCAGTTAGGTCAGCGATGGAGAAAGATCAGCAGTGTCAGTCTATAGCAGAGAGGGCAGCACACACCCCAGGGCACAGGACAGTTAGGTCACCAATCAGTCAGGTGTGTGGGTCGTGAACAGCTGACACCCACGTAACGTACTACCTAAGAGCGACTTGCTGAGAAAGACACGCTTATAATTCATGTTACTGACCTTTCCACACTACTCCCTAAGGCTGCTGCTCAGGAGAATCGGGAGTGTAAGGAGCAGGGAGCAGTGATATCATGAACATAGCCAGGAACCGTGCACCTGGACGAGTTGAACAGCGAGCCACCAGTGACCGCCCCGCCGCCGCCACTGTTGCCACTTCGGATGCAGGACCACAGGAACACATGAAGTTTACTACAGCCATATAGAGAAAATAGAAGAGGGTATTACTGGGATATATCTGTTTAGAAAATGAACATATTGAGGAAACAAAAAGAACACTGCATAAAATTTGGGTAGTAAGATAAAATAAAAGGAAAGGGAAAGTAGAAAACAGCAGAGAATTCAGACACCCGATGAACAAACCACCATGGTTAGATACTTTAGATTTCATAATTATACAGCTGATAAAAGCAAAGAAATCGATATGTAAATTGTGTCATATATGAGGCAAGGAAAGAGATAAAACTTAAAACAACACAACAACACAAGAGGAAACAGGAACAATATGCGTAGGTACATATTTTAGATTTCATAACTACATCATTCATTAGCAAGGAAATATATACATAAACTGCCTCATATACGAAAGAAAGAAAGAGATAAGAGCTAAAGAAAGGACGTAAGAAAATAATAATGGGTTTACCGTTAACAAAGATTTTACTCTGAATGGAAAATTTTAGAAATCCTACAACTCTGCTTACTTTTCATCAGTTATGACTACAGCTTATCGTAAAACACAAGGGAATGCTGTGTATAAAAAAAAAATAACTATGCGCGCACCTACCTTCGCGACAGAAAATATAATAAGTGATGATTTATTTATTTATTTATTTATTTTATTTATTTTTTTCAAACTACCATTCAAACTCCACACAGTTTCACTTAATGTGCCTAACAAAGGTATTCGCCGGCCAAATATAATACGATGCCAATCACTTCATATTTCTGCTAACAAATATAATGGAAGCGTATACATGATACTGCATATTTAGTCTGCTAACCGCTGAACGGCTTTCATCCACAGGAGTACCGCCTAGTTGGCACCACTGACTTTCGCCTGCCGCGCCTCAACCACCTTTTTAAACCAGCTTGTAAAAACTGTTTTCCTTCTGTTATACTTGCACTATCTTCCAGTAGTGAATAAGCCTATTTATATAGTTTATTTGAACAGCATTAGCTTGACAACAACAACCAATGAAGTCTTCCTTGAGCACAGATAGATAATAAATCCTCGGCAAACTTCAACAAGGGACGTGTGTGTACAGAGAAGGAACTCATTACTTAGTACTGAGCAATGAAAAGGTGTTTGTAGTGGCCTCAGGTTGGGATTAATTAATTTTCCTTTAACTGTTAGGCTCTGTTGTTTGGCTTTTTATCAATGTGCGACCAACCTCTACCGAGGGGAGGGGTATGAATGAACACCCAGGGAGAGGTGGGGAGAGTAAAGAATGCGACTTTTTTTTTTTTTTATGTAGGAAGGACACTGGCCAAGGGCAACAAAAATCCAATAAAAAAAAATGCCCACTGAAATGCCAGTCCCATAAAAGGGTCAAAGCAGTGGTCAAAATTGATGAATAAGTGTCTTGAAACCTCCCTCTTGAAGGAATTCGTCATAGGAAGGTGGAAATACAGAAGCAGGCAGGGAGTTCCAGAGTTTACCAGAGAAAGGGATGAATGATTGAGAATACTGGTTAACTCTTGCGTTAGAGAGGTGGACAGAATAGGGGTGAGAGAAAGAAGAAAGTCTTGTGCAGTGAGGCCGCGGAAGGAGGGGAGGCATGCAGTTAGCAAGATCAGAAGAGCAGTTAGCATGAAAATAGCGGTAGAAGACAGCTAGATATGCAACATTGCGGCGGTGAGAGAGAGGCTGAAGACAGTCAGTTAGAGGAGAGGAGTTGACGAGACGAAAAGCTTTTGATTCCACCCTGTCTAGAAGAGCAGTATGAGTGGAACCCCCCCAGACATGTGAAGCATACTCCATACATGGACGGATAAGGCCCTTGTACAGAGTTAGCATGGGATGAGAAAAAACTGGCGGAGACGTCTCAGAACGCTAACTTCATAGAAGCTGTTTTATTAGCTAGAGATGAGATGTGAAGTTTCCAGTTCAGATTATAAGTAAAGGACAGACCGAGGATGTTCAGTGTAGAAGAGGGGGACAGTTGAGTGTCATTGAAGAAGAGGGGATAGTTGTCTGGAAAGTTGTGTCGAGTTGATAGATGGAGGAATTGAGTTTCTGAGGCATTGAACAATACCAAGTTTGCTCTGCCCCAATCAGAAATTTTAGAAAGATCAGAAGTCAAGCGTTCTGTGGCTTCCCTGCGTGGTATGTTTACCTCCTGAAGGGTTGGACGTCTATGAAAAGACGTGGAAAAGTGCAGGGTGGTATCATCAGCGTAGGAGTGGATAGGACAAGAAGTTTGGTTTAGAAGATCATTAATGAATAATAAGAAGAGAGTGGGTGACAGGACAGAATCCTGAGGAACACCACTATTAATAGATTTAGGAGAAGAACAGTGACCGTCTACCACAGCAGCAATAGAACGATCAGAAAGGAAACTTGAGATGAAGTTACAGAGAGAAGGATAGAAACCGTAGGAGGGTAGTTTAGAAATCAAAGCTTTGTGCCAGACTCTATCAAAAGCTTTTGATATGTCCAAGGCAACAGCAAAAGTTTCACTAAAATCTCTAAAAGAGGATGACCAAGACTAAGTAAGGAAAGCCAGAAGATCACCAGTAGAGCGGCCTTGACGGAACCCATACTGGCGATCAGATAGAAGGTTGTGAAGTGATAGATGTTTAAGAATCTTCCTGTTGAGGATAGATTCAAAAACTTTAGATAGGCAGGAAATTAAAGCAATAGGACGGTAGTTTGAGGGATTAGAACGGTCACCCTTTTTAGGAACAGGTTGAATGTAGGCAAACTTCCAGCAAGAAAGGAAAGGTAGATGTTGACAGACAGAGCTGAAAGAGTTTGACTAGGCAAGGTGGAAGCACGGAGGCACAGTTTCGGAGAACAATAGGAGGGACCCCATCAGGTCCATAAGCCTTCCGAGGGTTTAGGCCAGCGAGAGCATGGAAAACATCATTGCGAAGAATTTTAATACGTGGCATGTCGTAGTCAGAGGGTGGAGGAGAGGGAGGAACAAGCCCAGAATCGTCCAAGGTAGAGTTTTTAGCAAAGGTTTGAGCGAAGAGTTCAGCCTTAGAAATAGATGTGATAGCAGTGGTGCTATCTGGTTGAAATAGAGGAGGGAAAGAAGAAAAAGCAAAGTTATTGGAGATATTTTTGGCTAGATGCCAGAAATCACGAGGGGAGTTAGATTTGTAAAGGTTTTGGCAAAACGCCAGAGGCACCTTCGCTTAGGGGAATCCTGAGGAGGGAATGGAGTGATAGGACAAGATAAAGATATGAGATTGTGATCGGAGGAGCACCACGGAGAAGAAAGGGTGACAGCATAAGCAGGATTAGAGGTCAGGAAAAGGTCAAGAATGTTGGGCTTATCTCCAAGACGGTCAGGAATACGAGTAGGGTGTTGCACCAATTGCTCTAGGTCATGGAGGATAGCAAAGTTGTAGGCTAGTTCACCAGGATGGTCAGTGAAGGGAGAGGAAAGCCAAAGCTGGTGGTGAACATTGAAGTCTCCAAGAATGGAGATCTCTGCAAAAGGGGAGAGGGTCAGAATGTGGTCCACTTTGGAAGTTAAGTAGACAAAGAATTTCTTATAATCAGAGGAGTTAGGTGAGAGGTATACAGCACAGATAAATTTAGTATGAGAGTGACTCTGTAGTCGTAGCCAGACGGTGGAAAACTCGGAAGATTCAAGAGCGTGGGCACGAGAGCAGGTTAAGTCATTGCGCACATAAACGCAGCATCCAGCTTTGGATCGAAAATGAGGATAGAGAAAGTAGGAGGGAACAGAAAAGGGGTTATTGTCAGGTGCCTCAGACGCCTGAGTTTCAGTGAGGAAAAGAAGATGAGGTTTAGAAGAGGAGAGGTGGTGTTCTACAGATTGAAAATTAGATCTTAGACCGCGAATGTTGCAGAAGTTAATGAAGAAAAAAGTTGAGAGGGGGTGTCAAGACACTTAGGGTCGTCGACAGAAAGGCAGTCCAGTCCGACCAGGGGACATTTATGGTTCCCTCCCCAGATGGGGACTCCGAGGCTGGTGTAGGAGTCGCCATGATGATTTTGAAAAATTTTGAGTGAAGGGTGTGTGTGTTATTAGATGCTTGTAGTTTTGTGTGGAGGAAGAGAGTTGTCTTTAGAGGGCAGGCTGTGACTGCCCCCTTGTGTTGTGAGACATAAAGGGAAACGTTCAGTGAGGTCACAGCTGGGTTTAATGATAAGTTCACAGCACCCCCTGAACAGTGCTTTAGACCTCACTGGGAGTAATTATCGTTTCGGCAGGTGTCTACTGCCTCCTCCTGTTAATACTGTTTCTTATCCAGGGGCAAAGTATTGGGGAAGTAGTAGAAGTGAGTGTAGTTACGTTATTAATGGCTACTGAACATGAGAGAGAGAGAGAGAGAGAGAGAGAGAGAGAGAGAGAGAGAGAGAGAGAGAGAGAGAGAGAGAGAGAGAGAGAGAGAGAAATTATTTTATTCACATTGCCAAATTACGAAACACTAGGATGATATAATTTCTAAACCTCACTCAATTCCACATGTTGTCCATGGTTATGTGAATCCGTAACAACATGCAGCACATGCGCAGGGAGCTTAACTTGGGGCACGTAAAACTTACGCAGGAAACACTGGTATATCAAGAATTTCGTGGACGTTGTTTCTGAGGGAGCTGGGAAGGGGTACTCCTTTCAGGTTTCTTGAGATGCGCCGCTCGCTCAGGTATTTCCTACGAGGGTTCTCAGGACAAACTCCGCACTTTCTTTATTGTACTTTTTTTTTTTTTATTCATTATATCGAATAACATATGTAATCTGGCTTCGAGACCTGTTACACCTTACTACTGCTACTACTACTACTACTACTACTACTAGTATTACTGTTGCTGCTAATACAGGCTTGCGTTGCCAGTAAAAAAAAAAGTTATACTGATGTCCTATAGCAGAAAAAGGTTTCTAAAAAATGAAAGCTGCATCTTTCTTCCAACAATAATTATTCTTGTGCAATAAATTAATATTTACAAAAACCGTCGTACTGTTCATAGCTAATAATAATAACAATATATAATAATAATAATAATAATAATAATAATAATAATAATAATAATAATAATAATAATAATAATAATAATAATCCTATTATTATTATTATTATTATTACTATACTATCACCATTATTATCATTAATACTACGCAGGCCATGAGAAAACTTGAGAAAGGAAAGATACATGAACGAAGTAAAATAAGTAATTAAAACTTCCTTGAGATAAAATAGGTAGGTAGCTGGAATTGACTAGAAGAAGAAGAAGAAGAAGAAGAAGAAGAAGAAGAAGAAGAAGAAGAAGAAGAAGAAGAAGAAGAAGAAGAAGAAGAAGAAGAAGAAGAAGAAGAAGAAGAAGAAGAAGAAGAAGAAGAAGAAGAAGAAGAAGAAGAAGAAGAAGAAGAAGAAAAGAAAAAGAGAAGAAAAAAGGGACAAAAGGAAATAAAAAGGCAGAAACACACACACACACACACACACACACACACACACACACACACACACACACACACACACACACACCTAAACTGCAAGATTACAACAAAATCATACAAAATCATATATACAAAAGACAAGATCGCTCCAACTATCCCACCATGGCAACACATACCCGCATACACCTAACTCCTCATACTACTACACCCACACACTACACACACACACCATCACCACCACTTCTCATACAGGATCCGCTCCCTAGGCACCCCGGCGTCCTGCAAGTGGCGGCTGACGTCCTCTGACATGCAGGGCGGCCCACAGAGGTAGCAGAGTGGAGGGTGGGATGCGCTGAGAGAGGAGACTGCTTGGGAGAGTGTGCTGGCAGTAATGCGGCCATCTGAGAGAGAGAGAGAGAGAGAGAGAGAGAGAGAGAGAGAGAGAGAGAGAGAGAGAGAGAGAGAGAGAGAGAGAGAGAGAGAGAGAGAGAGAGAGAGAGAGAGAGAGAGAGAGAGAGAATTTTTATGATTCAGAGCTTATAATTGTGCACACACACACACACACACACACACACACACACACACACACACACACACACACACACACACACACACACACACACACACACACACACACACACAAACTCTCTCTCTCTCTCTCTCTCTCTCTCACTTACGGGTGGCTAGGGATGGGTTGGGTGGCGCCTCTCTTGTGGTGAAATAGCTCACTCTGAAGTTACTCATCTCTTCAGCCACTTTGTTCAGCTCCTCCTGTGTGTGTGAAAGTAGTAGTAGTAGTAGTAGTAGTAGTAGTAGTAGTAGTAGTAGTAGTAGTAGTAGTAGTAGTAGTAGTAGTAGTAGGAGTAGTACCAGCAACTCCAGCAGCAGTACACTTACCTTATACAGAATCTCTTCATACGTCCTTGCAGAATACAGCATTGCTCCTTTAGTTCCTTCAGGCAGAGCCCCCTCCACCTCCCCACCAGCCGGGACCCCCAGCCGATGGAGAGAGTGGATCTGGAATAACATGGAGGCCAGCGGATTCACTCCCACCCCACCCCCAACTAGTAGCAAGGGGTAAGGGGGCAGACTGAACCCTCGGTCCCCCTCCTTCTGTGGTAGGGGTGATGGAGGGTAGTGGAAGTCACCCCCAACTCGAATATGGACTTCTGAGCCCACCTTGCACTGTTGAGAGAGAGAGAGAGAGAGAGAGAGAGAGAGAGAGAGAGAGAGAGAGAGAGAGAGAGAGAGAGAGAGAGAGAGAGAGAGAGAGAGAGAGAGAGAGAGAGAGAGAGAGAGAGAGAGAGAGAAATATTGATGGATAATATTTACTATAAAAATAATGATATAGTAATAATGACAGCAGCAACAACAACAATAATAATAATAATAATGATAATAACAATAATTTATCTATAGTATATTATCTATTTGCATCAATATAACATTGTAAATGAGTAGTAGTAGTAGTAGTAGTAGTAGTAGTAGTAGTAGTAGTAGTAGTAGTAGTAGTAGTAGTAGTAGTAGTAGTAGTAGTAGTAGTAGTAGTAGAAGTAGTAGTAGTAGTAGCAGTATGGAAGATAGTGAGACAGAAGAAAAAAGAAGAATTTAGTAGATTAGCAATATTGGCAGCAGTAGTAGCAGTACCAGCAGAAGTAGCAGTTGCAGTGGCAGTAGTAATAACAATAACAATAGCAATACCAGTAGTAGGTCACATCAGGTTACAAATCTCAAGGCTGACCCAAGCACCACTCCACTGCCTCACCTCCTCATGCACCCACAGGGCAGGCGGCCACTTGGAGTACTTCACCCCCAGATCCAGCGTCCCCTCCTGGGCCAGCTGGCGGGGAGGTGAGCACATGGAGAACCCACCCACTATCTCCAACCCAGGTATAAAGAGGTCCACCCTGGAAAGTAGTAGTACTAGTAGTAGTAGTAGTAGTAGTAATAATATATCTTTCTTTACCATTCTCTCTCTCACTCTCCTCCTTCTTTCCATCATTCCCTCCCTTTTTCCTTCTTTACCCTCCATGCTATGTAAGAATAATACAAAGGAGGTCCAAACAACAGCACATCTTGAGGTCCTTACTTGGCTGTTTGTGTAACTATTCTATGTTTGCTATTAGTGGGAGAGAGAGAGAGAGAGAGAGAGAGAGAGAGAGAGAGAGAGAGAGAGAGAGAGAGAGAGAGAGAGAGAGAGAGAGAGAGAGAGAGAGAGAGAGAGAGAGAGAGAGAGAGAGAGAGAGAGAGAGAGAGATGCAAAGCTAAAAGGTGTGAATTTAGTTGATCCCCTTCCTTTAAGTCAACCGCTGCCCTTTAAATGGATGCTTTTACTTGCTGATAAGTTAATCATCCACCAAGGATCACAAGAGGTGGAAGGCTGAGTGGAAGAACGGTATGCAGGGGTTCCATGACTTTGTAGCTTGACTTTACATAATTACGAATAAATAAATTAATGAATAAACAAAAGGCATGTGAAAGAAAAGACCTTAAATGGTTGAAAAAAGAAGAGTATCAATGAATAATAATAATAAAAAAAAATTGAAATGCATCTTTTTGGCAAACATGTTAAATTTTTCAGACATACATGATAGCCAGCTTATATGTCACCTCTGTAAACAAACACCTACCATTGTCCCCCCTTGAAGGACACCCTGGGGTCATGTACAGCCAGGGTCAAACACCGCACACTGGGAGATGCCTGCCAGACCCTCGTGACGGTTGCTGCCGTCACCAAGGGCTGCCGGGTCTGTTCCGCAGTGATGACGAGGTGCTTGCCCTGCCCCGCCACCCTGCTGATGGGTGCTGCAGGGGCGGGTTCCTCTGGGGTGAGTGTGGACATGAGTCTGTGGGGTCATGGAAAGGTAGTTATGCAGTACAGTGAGCCAGCAAAAGTGTGGCAGTAGTTTAGGCAGTTGAGGTCATGATGATATAGTAACAATGCCACCCACCGATGCTTTCTTTGATAGTCGATATATTCTAGTCTTATTTTGAGATTTGTGGCAAACTTATACTATTCATTCCAAAACTCTTAGGTAATTACAGTACTGGATTGTCCAAATAAAAAAAATAAATAATTTGACACAGTGCCTTAGATAGAAATAAAGTAAATTTGCAGCACATTTGGAAGATGAGGAGAATACACAGACAAATTAGCAAGTAAGAGCATCAGTCAATGGCAGAGTTACCATGTTCCCATACTCTCAGCTGCCTAAATGACTATAAATCAAAAGGACACGTGATGGCAATAAAGTATATAAATTTTGAGTAAGTATTTGCTTGATACACACACACACACACACACACACACACACACACACACACACACACACATACACACACACACAAAGTATGTACATACAAATAAATATACATGAATAAGCTCCAGTCTTAACATACACATTTCAGATTAGGTACTACTGATACTATGAACACTACAACCACATCCTTACCTTGGCTTAAGCTTGTGGAAGACTCGCAATGGTGACCACACGCCTTTAACTAACACCCTCATGATGGACGTATACACACACACACACACACAGTTATGTAGATATTATTAGTGAAGTAATTGTATCAAATTCATATAGGACTATGGTGAATAAGTTAGAAAAGACTATAGATCTAGTTTTCTTGAATACGATTGGATTATAACAGATTACAGTTGCCTAGGTAAGATTAGGTAAGGTCAGAACGGACCCCACTTCACCAACATTCAATTACGTAAGACAGATAAACACAGGGACAAAAACAGCCATATCACCATCATTAATTTTACCCCGCCAATATGACTTCTATATCCTTAATACCACCCACATCTCCTTCAGGACCAGCACGTGTGAGACGCCAGCACAGCCCAGCCACACCCAGCACCACCACACACAGGCACACGCAACACACACAACACACAGACACACGTGATGTAATACCACCACGATGTAAATAAAGCGACCGTCCCGAACTCAAGTCCATCCAAGACTCACTACGGGTTTAATGATTTTATTTATTTATTTGTTTATTATTATGCTATCAAGGTGTTCTTCCGCTATAATCCCAGCAGGGTCTCTGTAGAAGCTGATGAAAAAGAAAAAAAAAACATAATTTATCTTTCCTGTTTTTTTTTCTTTCACTGCAACGTAATTAAAGTAACCAGTGTGTTCAAGCAGCTTTCATAACCCTTAACCGGGATGAACTGAAGCACCAAGCGCATAGCAAAAGGTAGGGAACCCCAAGGTGAGCAACATCATCCGAAGTCACCCATGAAACCCTCAGGGAGACAAACGGGTTCACTCGGGATCGATCATATTACATCCTGGACATGTGGTGACATTCGTACAAGTCTGACATAGTGCGCTGCATGAAAATGAATGTGTTTGGGCCAGTGAACTGTGTTTGTCGTGAGGCAGAAGTTATCTCTTCAAGTTTTACAAAGTTGCAGATATTTTTTAAAACTAACTAATCAACTAACTTATTTACTCAGTCACTCACAAACTAACTTTACACTCATAAACTAAATTAACTTAATAACTACGTAACTAATTGGATAAATAAATAAATTAAATAAAAGAGAATAGTAAGAATAGTACTGTATTTACTAATTTACTGCAGCATCCATATAACAGCAACACACACACACACACACACACACACACACACACACACACACATATGCTTATTGACCGATAAGAATTGATGTAGAGATCCGTGACCTGGGACGATCCTGACACGCCAATGTATCCTACACATCCCCGCTCTCATTGTTGTCGGGTCTGTTTACCAAAGCACACCACGCCCTACTTAATATCCTGGGCACACACACTATCATTATCGACATCACCATTACTTTCATGATGGATTACACACGTTACGCTTCTCAAATAAACACGACTTATGTATCACGCACACACATTGCTAGCTGATGGAAGTGTTCACGGCAGCTTCTGAAATCAAACAATAATGCAGTACATAATATAAAACCTCCATATACGTGCCACTCTAGCAGGCAGATACAGAGTGATCTTGCTGCTGCGACTAACACTTGCATTAACAGGCGGGTTCACTTGCAATGAGAAATGAGAGAACGATGATACGAATAGTCCGTAATTGAGAGAGAGAGAGAGAGAGAGAGAGAGAGAGAGAGAGAGAGAGAGAGAGAGAGAGAGAGAGAGAGAGAGGGGGGCGGAATAACACATGATCCTGGCAAGCGTATTAAAGATAAATAAAATATGAAATAATGAAATGAATAAATAGATGAATAAATGAATGAAGCTAAATAAGTACGAGTATATAAGTAAAAGGGTAATAATCATGGAACTCATTTGGATGGGAGACATGACGCCAATGTCACCACAACAAAATGATGTACTGCATTGTGCACACTGCACAGATTTACCTTCACTCTACAAAAATGCTCCACTCCGCTACCCCGACCTCCCAAAAGGTCTCACAAATCAGTATGTATTTTGCAGATTGCCCCACTCACCCTTGCCCCGCGTTTGACGACAAAACTGTGGTGCATTATGAATAAGTATTGACGTGGAACTGGACTGTGTATATTCCGCCACAACCACCCTAGCAGAGGTGCCCTTTCCACCGCGCTGCGAGGATGACCACCAAGACGGCAGTAGTGGTGGTGGTTGCGGTGCGCGGCGTCCTTAACATCCTCAAGGCTCTGGGGGGCTTCCCTTACTCATGGAGCGACGCTCCCTCCTCACCCTCTCCCTTTCCATCCGGCCTCGCCCACACAGATGTGTCTTTCACTTCCGGTAACTCAGCCAGTAATGGAGACAACATGTTTGCTGGATGCTGGGCGGAAAAGAGAAAATACACATCCTGTCAGCAGCTGTGCCCCGGGCTGAGGCGCGGCCTCGCCCACAAAGTATGGGTGGTGGTCATGAGCCTAATTTACTTGGTTATTATTTTCATCACCTTTCATGGCTTTCTGAAGAATGAAATTCCCCAATATCTGAATTCCAATGCTATATTGTTCATAGGGCTCGGAGTTATCACGGGAATTGTGTTAATACGCCTGCTGTTTCATTTGGTGATGAGATCTGATCGCTTGGTGACTTTAGTAAGTCACTTGGACTCCCTGCCACCAGGACAGTCCCTGCACACTTGGGCCTCCATCCGCATTGCTTGTGGTATTCCGATACCGGTGACATTATTGGCAACCTCCACCTGTACCCTGATACTTTTCCCAGCGAGACAAAAGTCGCAGTCCTTAACTGACTGGTTTATGGGAATCATATTGTATTTAGGGAACTCGCTGCTAACTTTCATACTTTTGATGACGTATAATGCTCTGCTGTATCTGCTGTGTGTGGTGCTGGCTGCTCAAATGCGGGATTTGCGGATCACCTTGGAAGGCATGAGGGAGAAAAGGGGCGGGAGGAGCGTTCGTGAAGTGGCTGGGCCGGTGCTGTGTGACTTGTGGCGCGCCCAGACGCTCCTCAACACCTACCTTGGCCCGCCCGTCATGGTTATTGCGGCAGTAATGATCTTCGTATCCATCTCTAATGCCTATGACATTTTCACAATCGGTTCACTGAATGTCTTCAGCTATGTGTACGGCCTCGCCGACCTCCTGAACCTGGTGTACCTGTGTTACGCCCCGGGGATGGTGCACGACCAAGTAAGGGGACCTTGGACAATATTCTGAAACTCCCACGCCACACTTCGACTACTTTCAAAAGTTCTAGTTGAGATTACATGGATTTTCAGAGTTTCTTTTTTTTTCACGGTTCCAGTGACAAATTAACAAGATTTCTACATTATTTTAAGAAGAGAAACACTCGTGAGAACCCGGCTGATTATCTCTGTGACGTTTGAAAATAGTAATGGTGAGAGAGTAAAGCGTTTCAGAATACGGTCCTATAGGTAACTCCACCCCCCTTCTCTCTCTCTCTCTCTCTCTCTCTCTCTCTCTCTCTCTCTCTCTCTCTCTCTCTCTCTCTCATTTGCCCAATATTTTTCTGCTGTAGTCCCTGCCTAGTACAATTACTCACTTCCGTCCATTACTGGTATCATGTCACCCATTAATGAATGATTAATAAGGTTCTCGAGCATTTCTCATTTGCTAAGTTTTCTCAAATAATCTCAAGTATAGGTACGTTGGTTATGTTACTACTATTTTATTTATTTACTTTTAACGTGTTACAAGGAATGGTAATAATTTAGTCGCTGACTTTATGAATTACATAATAATTATTTTTTTTTTTTGTATTAGCAGTTTCCTCATTTTTGGATTAAAATACTGTCTTCATGAACTTAATCATACCTTCATAATTTCACTAATAATTATTGTCCATTCTTGCCATTTTATTACTATTTTTTTTTTTGTATTCTTTACTGCAGTATTTATCTTATTTAAATTCCGTCTCCACTTATAAAGTCCCATAACTTCCTTCGTGGTCTGCCTGCAGCTAGAGGAACTGCGGTTTGCGATGAGCAAGTGGCGGCTGGAGACCAGTGACAGCAAGACAGAGAAAGAGGTGAGACTGAGATGTCCTCCCATATAACTCTCTGAAAGATAAAAGTCCATTCCAAACAGTAAGAAAAACTTATCAAGCAGACTGCATTATCTGGATGTTTTTAGTACAAGTGTGTTGGACAGAAGTAAATAACTGGATTACACCAATTAAACGTGGGATTGCCAATGCTCTGACACGTCTAATGTTTTCAAAGGCCACAGAGATGCCTAGATAGATCGTTGTGATGGATTTTACAGTAATGATGTAAGACTCTTATTAGATTATCACAATAATCACGAAAGCATCATTGAATTGATAGCTTCCACTGATCCCTGTTAGAAGTTATTGAGATAAGGCGCCGGAATGTTTGGGAATGTTTTTTTTTTTTTATGTAAGACAGGCACCGGCCAAACGCAACAAAAATAGTGAAAAAAAAAAGACCCACTGAGAGTGCCAGTCCCAAATTAAAGGTCAAAAGGATCATCAAAAGTGAAGGGCTTGAAACCTGTGTAATTCCATGGTTTGTCTCTTCACACTCAGTATATTTGCAGATGAACAGATGGTCTTATTTCTTTGCCGCCAGCTGATGCACCTGCTCGACCTGGTGGACTCGTATCCGAACTTCAACATTGGCGGGTACTTCAAACTGTCCCGAGCCACACTGGTAGACGTGAGTGTTGATGACTGCCGACACACACACACACACACACACACACACACACACACACACACACACCAGAGGAATGACTGATTGACCAATATGAAACAAAAGGGAAGGCGCCGCACACACCAGAGGAGGCTGATTACAAGAGCGGTGGAATTTGGGTCTGCTATCTACGTTGTTGTCTTGGTTACTTGTCTCTCGCTTTCATCAAAATCAATGATATTAATGATTCCAGAATTGTTTTACGCTGGATAATACTTAAACACTGGAAATGCCAGACTTTTCTCCCACTTCCAAACTCCCCTTTTTCTCAAACTACACACACACACACACACACACACACACACACGTAGTTCTGCTGATCAATACAACTATTACTTTAAACACCAATTATACAACTTTGCGACTCCTCTCTGATCAGCGCCACACACACACACACACACACACACACACACACAAACACAAACATATTGACCAATACAACTGTTGGGTTACGTAAATATAAGGCCCTAGACGGTTAATTTCCCTGCCTCCCTCCCTGTCTGTACATCAATATTTAGCTTAACTTCCAGGTGTTTCCAAACTTAAACGCGAAGAAAAGCCAGAGTTAACCACTAAAATAGATAAATAACCGTCAAACAAGGCATACATAAGGAGAAGGTTACAGCCCCGTTCAGAGCGCCCACCATGAAAAACATGACGTCATCAGACCCAGACCGAGACTTTCCTTTCTCACTTCCCTGTCTCTTCGTCAATATTTCTCTCAATTTCCAGGGTTTTCCAGGCACTTCCAGACTGAAATGGGTAGATTGTAGTAGTAGTAGTAGTAGTAGTAGTAGTAGTAGTAGTAGTAGTAGTAGTAGGAGGAGGAGGAGGAGGAGGAGAGAGAGAGAGAGAGAGAGAGAGAATTACTGAATTGCAGCTCCTTTTCCGGCTTGGGCAGTACCTTCGCTCAGCATGTTAGGGTCTTGGAGAGTGTGCAACCTTGAAGTGTTTATAGTGTAGATAGATTTGGCTCAACATTCGCCCATAGACTAATTTTTTGCAGGACGAAAATGTATTTATTCTTAAGTGTATTGACATACCGTATGCTTCTCTCTCTCTCTCTCTCTCTCTCTCTCTGTCGACTGTCAAGTCATTCGTGGTAAATCCTATGAATACCCACAATAGAATGCACCGCTAGAAACAATGTAAAAGTAAAGTAATATGAAGTCCGGTTAAATTTGTTACATTCACTGACTGCAAGGGGAAGAGAGGGAGCCAGATCTAGAAGGCATATGTAAATAATTCCACTGACATGATCAAAACCTCAAGTCTGGTTGGTGCAGGATGGTCTGACCACTCCACTTCACACAGCACTAGAGCATATTGACTGATTCTTAAGGAGTTATGGTCTAGTAACAAACAATTAATAAAAACGGAAGAAAAAAGAAATAGCTGAAAAAAAAGATATCCACAGAACTATTGTATTTGTTTTGACTTGCATGTATGTATAACAACAATCTATATATTTGAAGTTAACATATATTTGGTATAACTGTTAACTCATTTAGACATGATCACTATAATCTAAAACTGACTGCCATACAAATAATACATTAACTTTTTTTTTCCCCCCCTGGTGCTTCAAGATGATGTGTCATTACAGATTCTGGGCTTCTCTGCAACATATCTGGTGGTGCTGATCCAGTTTCATGTTGGGGAAACTGACAAAGGCACACCCCCAGAGTAGGACCTTTCTCTCAACAACAGTATTCTCATAAAGTCCCCATAATGAGAAACAATATCCAGTGCCATTTCTCAGCCATCTAAGGAATTCCCATGACATGATTTCCCTGTTTTGTGTGTGTCCTGCAAGAAGCAAGGGATAAGAGGACTGGGGATTTCCTCCTGTTGTCTATGACCTTTCTTTGGGGTGATCTCAGTCCGGTGTATAGACTATAGACAGCTTTTGTATGTCTCATTATTTGGTTATTTGTCTATGTATTTATTTTATCTGTGTTTGATGCCTGTTCCTTGGAAGAGTAAAGTTTATAATTACATCCTTGAATTCCCTGCTTCCATCTCTCATTCTCCTGTCTCCACTTTTGTTGAGTTCCACTAGTTCTCTTCTCATGGCAGACATCCACTGTATCCCCCATCATATGCTCATGCACATTCTTAACCATTTCACTTCCTGCCATTCTTTCTTTGATCACACCACTGCACCATGCTGTGCCTCACTCCTTCAGCTGCTCCACATTTCTTTAGCTCACTTTTAGTAGATACACTAAATCTGGCATACTCATCTTTCATAACTTTCACTATCCATTCTCCCCACAACCCAGGCACTTCTTGAATATCTCACTTGGTGTTAGGGTTCTAAACATCCAGTTTCTGTCATTTTTAATAGAATCCAATAACCATATGTCTGCCAGACTTGCAAACATGGTGCAAGTGATGCAATCCACTAAGTATATGACACTATAGGAAAAAGCTAAAAAATAATGTCTAAAGTCTTATATACAAAATTAAGGCCTCATGAAGACTAATTTCAGCCAACTTGCTCACAACCATGGCTGGCTACTGGAAGTTATACTTATAACCTGTGATAAAAGTCATTTATACATCTGCTCTTCAGTTAATAAATTCTCAACTCTTGAGTGCTACTTCCATACCTATACTTGTCATACCTGACAGTTTTTTTTTCTCCCACATAGAGACACTTTTTAGCTTCAAAGAAACTTGAAGGAAGAATATTAATGGTGAGTAACATCAACATCTGTCATTACTGTACAAGTACCAGCTGTTCCTTGCTCAGCAGCACCAATGCCATCTGTCGGCTTTCATAATAATAAAATAACATGTTACTGTAAATATGAAACAAACTTGTACAGTACTGAATGTATCACATTTTGCCGCATGACCATGAGAGTGTGAAAAACGTTTCACTATTTCCCTGAGACCATTACTGGTGGGCTGGACTACACAGTAAACATTACAACGTTCATGTAGCCGCCGTATACGCACAACTTACACGACGGCTAGAGATACATTGTGGTGTGCCATTTTATGTTTTCTTTGTTAGCGTTATTTATTCGTAGATACTGGTTGTTATACATGAGTAGCGTCATGAGTAGTGTATGGAGTGTAGGGCGCGCCCGCGCGCCAGCACACCAGAGTGAAAGGGGAACGCAGGTCCGAGGGGACGCGTTGCATTTGCCCTCTCGGCTCTTTCTCTCATCGACGGGTCGGTTGTTGTGGCGTGAGCGCTGATAACACACCTGCGACATAATGAACATCATGTGCTGTAGGGGCCCAGCAGCGTCTCGGGTCCAGCGTTGCCAGACGTACGATAATTATTGTACAAGTACAATAATTTTTGCCCGTGTACGATGTACAATGGGACTCATACGATAATACGATAATTTGGGAATTCGTACGATATTTTTATGAAATATACAATAATTTGAATGAAAATTAATGTTATCAATATCAGGCAATGCTAAATTTCTTATATAAATTTGAATAACAAAATAAAAACCTGAAAGTGCCAGATGTATTGCTTTCCTTACGAGACAAGTCTCACCATATGGGTGAACAAAAGGTCTCGTTCTTGTCTGCGACCAGTCCGTCCGCTACCCGAGTCCCCGAGTCCCCGTTCCATAGTCTCGTAGTCGTCAGCAGCGTTACCAGATTGTTTTGGCCATATTATCGTACTACACAGGTTGAAATTACTGTACTTCTGGTAAAATTATCGTACATATGTAATTATTCCAAATATTATGCAAAACTGCCACTTTCCAAATACAGCAGAATTTAGGATATATATATATATATATATATATATATATATATATATATATATATATATATATATATATATATATATATATATATATATATATATATATATATATATATATATATATATATATATATATATATATATATATATATATATATATATATATATATATATATAGAGAGAGAGAGAGAGAGAGAGAGAGAGAGAGAGAGAGAGAGAGAGAGAGAGAGAGAGAGAGAGAGAGAGACTCCGCCAGTAATTTCTTCATTGTTACTCGTTCACAGACGGCAAGTTCTGAGACTCCCTCCTTCTCCCTCTCCCTCGCCCTCACAAGATGTCGGTGCAGATAGAAAAAAAGGCGCTATGAGTGTTCAGCCCTCCCGCGCGGCTGGAAAAGAGAGGAAGTGCTGAGGAAAACTGGGCTGACTTGCGGTAAAGTAGATGTGTATTATTACAGGTAAGTGTGTGTTTGTGTTTATGTTTCCCTCCCTCTCTCTCTCTCTGACAAATAAAACCAAAACAGCAAAAATCTACGAAATTATAAAAAAAAATGACAAAACTCTCTCTCTCTCTCTCTCTCTCTCTCTCTCTCTCTCTCTCTCTCTCTCTCTCTCTCTCTCTCTCTCTCTCTCTCAACCCCAATGGCAAGAAGTTCCGAAGCAAGCCCCAGTTGACCCGCTACTTCGGTGATACTTGACCTTTCCTCCTTCGATTTTCAGACTGGGAAGGTCAACCCAATGCTGGCGAGGAAGAACAAAAAGCCCCGTGGTACCCTCTTTGATTACAGGTGTGTGTGTGTGTGTGTGTGTGTGTGTGTGTGTGTGTGTGTGTGTGTGTGTGTGTGTGTGTTTAAGCAAACTTAACCTAATCTCTTGAACTACAGGTGTGTGTGTGTAATAATAATAATAACAATAATAATAATAATAATAATAATAATAATAATAATAATAATAATAATAATAATAATAAACGATTTATTATTTAGGCAGTTAACAAACTGAAAATGTACGCGCGCGCGCGTACATTTTCAACACACACACACACACACACACACACACACACACACACACACACACACACACACACACACACACACACTGCATAAGCATATGTACAACGAAAGACAAGGCAACACACACACACACACACACACACACACACACACACACTGCATAAGCATCTGTACAACGAAAGACAAGGCAACACACACACACACACACACACACACACACACACACACACACACACACACACACACAAACAAACACACACACACACACACACACACACACACACACACACACACACACAATGCATAAACATCTGTACAACGTAAGACAAGGCAACACACACACACACACACACACACACTGCATAAGCATCTGTACAACGTAAGACAAGGCAACACACACACACACACACACACACACACACACACAAACACACACTGCATCACCATCTGTACAACGAAAGATAAGGCAACACACACACACACACACACACACACACACACACACACACACACACACACACACACACACACACACACCTTGAAATACCTTGAAAAAAACACTGAATATTTACTGGGAGGGACTGGAAGGGAGTTAGGGAAGGTACCACTCTGATGAAGTCACAGCTGGGGGGGCTTGTGACGTCACGGCTGGGGGTTGATGACGTCACAGCCACCGTTATTTACGTACGTATTTCATTTTGAAAATGACCCCTCTAGAAAACGCAGCTAGACAGGAATGCTTTATAAATTCAGACTTGCCACACATTTTAACTAATGCCAAAAATAACAACACATTTCAAAACGCAGTAGTATTAAAGATATTTAAAAAGAAGTATCTGGTAACTGTTGGAACCTTCACCACATATAAAATCGTTTAAATGCCCACCCATTCTGGCTTAAACATAACGGAAAACACTTTAAAAAATCTGAAATATTTTCTAAAACCATTTAAAGTGAGCTGCAAGCACAAATAAAAAATCTACCGAAATAAAATTCAATATTATTGGAAGTTGAACACGAATAAAAACAAGTGTACGGTGTACGCATTTCACTGAGCGGGACGGCAACACACTTAAAAAAACACCAACTATTTTTTAAAACCAATAAGAACCTAGTACAGGCTGAAATAAAAAATTTAGTTTTGGGACCGTAAAAATATACGCCGAAAACGGCCCTCTTATTTACACAAAAACAACGCCAAAATCACCACTTTTCACGCAACTCATGCGCTCAAATAACTTAAAAAACAACGAAATATTTTTACAAACCATAAAATCTTAGCTAGAAGCCGAAATAAAATACTTAGGAAATAAAAAAATAATACTGGAACCGGAGGGGGCTGGGGAGCCTTATCCAAGATGGCGGTGGGGGGCCAGTGGAGGGGACGACCAACCCTTCTCACTCATTTAAACCCTCGCCAAACTTAAACTAAGTAATGGCAGGTATATTTAACGAGCGGATATTAAACCTTGGTCATGTGGCTCCGCTTTGCGACAGTATTGGTTTAAAACACTGACAGATAAGGCAGATAATGGCTGATAAATAGAGACGACCCAGATTGTTTACATTTTCATTAAGTTAAATTTTACGGTTTTTAGGAACGAGACGAGGCTGACACAGGGATATATTGTGCTGGAAGTTAGGTGAGATGCGTTAAAATGAGTTAAAACCGTGGATTGTTCAGTTATTCATTAAAAAGTTACGTTAAGTTACCTAAATTTATTCTAACACTTCCTGACCTTACTTTCCCTGTGGTGGTGATGATGGTGGTGCCTCCTCGTCACTATGGCTGGCTGTCTAGCACCTTCTCACAGCCAAACTTTTCTTTATTTTGCTTGTTTTCACCCACTGCTGCCTTCGGGTGTCCACTGCTAGAGCCCACGCCTTCCTCATTACCAACTAAAAAAGGTTTAACTCATGGGTAAGCCTTGGCAGCCACTGTGTAGGCGTGGTTACACACACACAAAAAAAAAAAAAAAAAAAAAAAAAAAAATTCTGTCAGGCTGGGAGTTGAAACAGACGCGTACTAACACCACCCATAGAGCAACACACTAACTAGTTAACTTGTCAGTCAGCGTTGCCAGATTGTTTTGGCTATATTATCGTACTACACAGGTTGAAATTATTGTACTTCTGGTAAAATTGTCGTACATATGTAATTATTCCAAATATTATGCAAAACTGCCACTTTCCAAATACAACAGAATTTAGGTTTTATATATATATATATATATATATATATATATATATATATATATATATATATATATATATATATATATATATATATATATATATATATATATATATATATATATATATATATATATACAGAGAGAGAGAGAGAGAGAGAGAGAGAGAGAGAGAGAGAGAGAGAGAGAAAGTGTATATGTGTGTGTAATGAAAAAAAACAACAATGCCCTTAACAAACAAAACACTTTCCTAAATACATATCATTAATAATTGGAGAAAAACTACAGGACACTTCGTTAAGTTGTTTACTTACTATGTAGGAGATTACTGGTCTTGTTCTTCTATATTGTATATGTTCTTCTACACATTTCATAATAAAGATTCCTGGGCAAAGTTTCAATCACTGTCAAACACTACTGTGTCTTGACTTTCTGAGCAACAGAGGAGGGAAGATGGTCTGCAAACTGTAAGATTATAATTCTGCATCTAGGATAAAATTGACATACAGTGTGAAACCTCCGCCCTACAAAGCCACATCACCACATCCGCACTAACCCTGTAACTCCTCACAGTGTCTCCATCCTTATGAGGAACAGCTAAGTTAAATAGTCATACTATTTTCATAATATTTATTACATTTTAAAATAATTCCTATGCTATCAAGATGCATCTATTTTGCCTTGCACTCTCTTAACAGACATTCTAATGAGCATCTTACTTGACAGAAAAGTGATACTTCACTCAGCACGTTTCACAACCGCAGTACCAGAGTCTATAAAATTTCAATAATGAAACACAAGTATGCTCATAAATGCTGAGTAACGAGTTGATTCCATAAATGTTACTGATCCATGGTCAGTATCAGTTATTTGTTTCCTTCAATGCACTGTACATTCTACAAGAGAAACCCTCCACAAACTTCTGAACATTACAAGATTCCAAAAAATAAAGTGATAAAATTCTGAGGCACTTGCAGCTTTGAGGCATCAAGAGGCTCACTGTGTTAACAAAGAGCCACTGCCAACACAAGCTGTCTTCACACCACCTGGGCAATCTGGCAGATGACAAAGCACACTTCAAGACAAAAATGTGCCACTAAAGCATCAACATGACCAGAAATGTCTCTAAACAACAAAATATTGATACTCTACCGATGCACTGGTAGGATGTAAACTTCCTGTTGGAATAAAAGTGAGCAAATACTGATACAGAGAATCACACCACATAAATATTTACTAATAATTCTATTTTATCTATGATATTAGGCATCCCAACACCTGACATACAGGCAATGAGGAAGATAATGGCTGACTATTACCACAATATCTACCTACTTGTAAGTTTAATTTAAAAGTTTATTATAATATAATATTGAAAATATATACTTTCTTATAAATAAAATCTTACACATATATCCCACTTAATACTACAGACATAATTATAGTAGATGAGTAACTACAGATGACTTTCTTAATTAGGAAAATATCCTTGACTTTAATTCTTACAATACCCTCAATAAAATAAGATGAATGAATGGGATACAAACACTTTGCACTTGCAGATTTCAGTAAGTCTGTGGGATTGTGTTTAAGGAAGTGAATACCTGTTTGTGGCGTCCCACTCTGAGTCAGTGAGGGACATCCTCATAATATTTTCTTATTAACATTTACAACTGTTTTCTTCACCTTAATTTTTAATAATATCACCAAATAAACATTCTACTCAACCTCTTGGCAACTATATTTTCTCAGTGTGTTTTCTCTCCTCCAATGGGCTTGCACAACACTCAATCATTTGTTTTTTGCTCCAACTTTCTTTCACATGTACAGTTCAGTGCATGGAGTGTTGTCACATTGTCAGAAGGTTTTGGCCACTGGACACCCCTGACCTCTGGCCAGGTACTTGTGGTTGTACTCAAGTGTATGCACACTCACACTGTGTATGTGTGTGTGTGCATTTAGAGTATAATCATATCAACCAATTTTAGAAATGTGATTATGAATGTCTAACTGAAATGACCATCACCCAGAAATGAGGTACCAAACGGATGTTTATTTACCCTTATTCATATGGTTCATTAAATGTTGATGAATTCATAATGTAACATTAAAAATTGTTCATTAAAAGTTGATGAATTAACATCATAATAATTATAAAATAACATGAACATTATGAGTAAAAAACATGATAACACTGAGTCACGTCTCAAGAGTTGAGCACAGCATGAAGCATCAGGATGCAGCAAGTAAGCCAGAACTGATGAGGTCTTTATCTTTGGGCTAGGAAACATTCAAGCCATGAAATATAGACTGCAATACTTCTAAACTCACTGATAAAAGCAAGTACTCTGTCCCCTGAGTAAGGTCACTATAAGGCGAGTTGTGAGTAAAGGCACAAGATGAGAAAAATGGTGGAGATAAATCACAACAAGAGAACAGTGAGAGGAACTCTTGGACATGCAAGATGTTCTGAGCCACACGTTTAGGAATGTAAACTGATACTAGTGTTTGGAAGGAGGTGTGAGGAGGCACCAACACAAGGCTCAAAATAGAGCAATTACATTATTGTAAAAAGGAGTGATTTCACCATGAATATTTGGTTCACAACATTGTTAACTCACACATTCATAAAAAAATATCTAACCAAGATTTTCCCACAAAAATATATAATGTATACATTGTATAATGTTACAAATCTATGTAACATTATTAAACAGCAATATATTCACAGCATTAACTATGTATATGTATTATCTCTAGTTAATCTTGCTTGGAAAAATACATCCAGCTAATAAATATCAGCTGAGCCTTAAAAGCATCTATACAGAAAACAACATTTATGAATAAAAATATACAAAACTCATAATGGCTTTGGGTCATGTGAACTGTAAAAATAACTAGCAAAATGTTGAAGTAAACTGAAGAAAGAATTAATTAAAAGAATTTTAAAAACTCATGTGCAGGATCATTAGTTGGTAGGTTTTGTGTGTGTGTGTGTGTGTCCCATCATACTGGCCTGGCTGGGTGGGTGGCTGGATGGAGGGCAGACAAGCTACTCAGCAGTGATAAGGATGGAGTCTGATGAGCTGTGGCGACGCCAACGGCGGACAGCAAGCACCATACAACCAACCAGGAACATGGCGCCTGGCAGCACCACACCGAGGCTGATCACCACCACCACCAGTGTTGAGAACGTCTCCTTGGGGGGCTCTCCCTCACCTATTGCCACTGTCCTGCAGGGGTAACAGAACTGTTGTAAGAAGGAAGAATATGGCCAGTGGGAATTATCAATCTAACCTAAGTTTAGGATTACAATGGGCTCCATGAAATGGGGGCACTATTAGTTCCTGGCTTGCATACACCAACCAGTACATTGTGACCAAACACAAAGCTCAGGGAATGAAAGTTAACCACAGGTCCCCAGATCCTGGTAAACTCTGCAACTCCCTGCCTATTTCCTCCTTCCTATATCTTGAACTCTCTCAAGAAGGAGATTTCAAGACACTTATCTTCCAACTTTCAACTATCCTTTTTGACTTCTGTTTGACAACTAGCACTCTAGTGGGCCTTTTTTTTTCAGACTTTTAATTGCCCTTGGCTGGTGCCTCTCTTACATGACAAAAAAGTAACTCTTACAGCCACATACCAAGTAGTATAATTCTCTGCCTCATAGTAGCCATCCTTATACTGGCCAAAGCTGATGATTGAGGTGACTGCCGCACCAGACAGAGTTAGGTTGTCGCCCATCACAGCATAAGCCAGCGACTTCCTGAGAGGTTCTGTCAAGTTGACCAGCGCTGGAAGGGAGGTGTTGAGATTGGGGATGGTGGCTTCACTGATGTCTCTGTCTGAGGTGAGGTAACTGACTGGCCGCCACTGCAGGTAACCCCCGGCTTCATCTCCAGCCCGAGCCCCGGCACTCGTCAGCTGATCAAGCTAGTGAAGTAAAAAAAAAACAAATAAAATAATGATAATAAGAAATAAATACATAAATAAATAAAGGAGGGTGAGGAAGAGAAAATACTTACTATACTATGGTTAGAGAGTTTGGATATCTAAAAGCACATAAGACAAGTTGAGAAATGAGAGATGTTTCAATGACACATATAAAGAATACAGTACAGCCTCTTGATGTAAGTACAGGTCTCTGGAGTGACCCAGTAAACAAGAAAGAAGCAAGGGCTATACAGAAAGTGGTGTACAAGACCAGATGAATAAGATATACAGAAATAAAGGATCACAGGTGTGTTGCATTTATACACTGGGATTAGATCAATACACACATGAAGTACAATGAGAACAGCATTATCATCATTCTGCTCTTGTGTCATTATGAGGTTAAAGCTCCTTAACTCATGTCTCATACCTGTTTTCTTCAAGCTGAACTGAAGACCGCTGAACAACACAGGACAAGCACAAAATGATCTCTGCCTGGCCAAGGAGGTGAACTCTCATCCTCTTGGTTGGGAGTCAAATCAATTACCAGGACAATTCAAACATTGCACAAGACTTTCTAGTTTCTCTCACTCCTATTCTGTCCACTTCTCTAATGCAAGAGTTGACCAGTATTCTCAATCATTCATCTCTTTTTCTGGTCAACTCTGGAACTCCTGCATGCTTCTGTATTTCCTCCTTCCTATGACTTAAACTCATTCAAGAGGGAGGTTTCAAGACATTTATCCTCAAATTTGGGATGATCCTTTTTGACCTTTCTTTAGGAGCTGACATCTCAGTGGAACTTTTTTCTTCAGTTTTTTGTTGTTCTCTTACTTTAAAAGAATAAATAAATAGATAAAAAAAAGAAACATTTCTCATGGTGTAGTGGCAATGAGGCAATGGGGTGCTTTGTATATATAACTTACCTCTTGTCAATAATAACTTTCTTGCCACATCAAATGAAATACTGGTCAAACAAAGTTGTAAAAAGCAAATGCAGACCATGCCCAAACTCACATTGAAAACTCCTGGAGTGTGCTCATCATCCAGGGACTTCTGAGTGTGAAACTTTAGACCAAAGTCTCCGTCCTCTTCTTCCGCCTTGTGCTCCGAGCTGAACACCACCACATCCATGCCCCACCGTGTCTTATTCCAGCTGTTTGCCCTGCATTACCACAACAAACAGTTTGACATCACGTTAAAAGTGAGAATAATGAGAAATTTGTCGTTGCTGACTGAAACACTGAACAGGATTATCAACACTTGATACTAAAGTGTGAAGTTACATTACCATAATTATGCATAAGTACAAATTTTCAAAGTCAGTCTCCAGATGATATGCAACACTATCTATGTGATTTTGAATAAATGCACAACTCAACTTTGTCACAAGGAAACAGAGATTTTCTATATTTTTGTCATCCTCAGTACAACAAAGGAATTCCTTTTTGTCATACAAAAGTCAACTTTTCCAAGCAAATGTTCCCCGTGTAATACTGGCTTAAGGCTCATCCCAGACTACCATATAAATACACACACGTTTAATGAAAATTCACCTCCATAACACTAGACAATGGAGCTTCTTCTCTCATGGCATGTTATTAGAATGACAAATAAAAGAAAATTTCTATGGACATTTTTACATTGGAAATTACCTAAAAATTACCAGTACATGATAATGGATGTTGAGTTAAGCAGTGGTGGTATCTATGAAGGCAAATGGCAATCAAGAGCATCAAGTTTTGTAAAAGGCTGATGATGCAACACCAAGATGCTAAATAACTTTAATGGGACTCACTCTTCTGTGAGGTTAAGTTTGAAATGGTCCAGGATGAGGTCAAGTTGTGCTGAGTTTGGAGTGTACAGGAGGTGAGGCAGCACACTGCTTCGTCCGTCTTCCCCATAGGCCGACACCTGCAGGGGAAGGAAAGGCAGGCTGGATCAATACACCACAACATAAACATTAGCCTGTATATGTGTGAATGCATCATACACATCACAAATTCTGACTGGTTCATGCACCAGTCCCTTATATTCACTCCCAAGTAACAATTTTTTTACATACATATTAGTTTTGCAATATATAGCATTTCTCTGGCTGCTGTCTGACATGAAAGCTGCTGTGTTCTTCAAGCTTTCACTTCTCATCACTCTTTTTTTTCTTTTATACTCAACCATGCCAATTTGTTTCCTTCCCTGTGACACCAACCCTTCACACACACACATCCTTCTACATTCACCCCTTCCTTACCTCTTTTGCTCATTGCCCCTGGAAGTCCTCATACCTGCATCAGTATCCTGGTTTTGTTGGGAAGTGGAGTGTCTTGGAAGTGAGTGGTCTGGAGTTTCACAGCCACCTGGTGTGGGGAGCGCGGCAGCACCTCTGCACTCCAGGTGAAGTCTGACACTGGCACTCGTAATGACTCATTCTGATCCTTGAATGCACCTTTATCCTTGGGATCATTGTACAGGATCAGCTGCACAGAGAAAGTTTTGATTGACTGACTGCAATAGAGGAAACTATGTGTTTCATTAGGGTATCAAACATTGGAAGCAAAACAACACTATAAAAAATTATATAAGATGGAATGCAATAATCTTCTACAAGCCAGTGATGGTGACACATTTGCATCAGCCAAGACTTACACTGGGAATCACGAATCCAAAAACATGTGAAGGCTGGCTTTGGAAAGTGACAGATCTATTAGTTCCATTACGAAGGGCATCCCAGTCCACAGAGACATTAGGTCCTCCCGTCCCAGCCACTACGAGGAAGCTGAGAGTCTCCTTTGCCCCCCACAGGTGATGCAGAGTGTTGTTGGCGCCCTCCCCAGCCGTCACCACTAACCATGGCTCCTCACACTCCTCACACCCAGGGTTCACCTCAGGATCTGTGAGCTGAGAGTGATAGGCAGGCTTTAGGAGTACTGTATGATGCAATGGGAAATGGAAAGTGAATGCAGGAGTGGTGGCTACATGAAGACACTTATCTTTTAATATTGGATGGTGCTTTTGACTTTTGGGGCTGGCACTCTCAGTAAGCCTTTTTTTTTGCCAGTGCCCCTCTTAAAAAAGAGATGAAAGGAGTGATGAGGGAAACAGAGAAACAGCAGAGGATGAGAAGACTTTAAAAGGCATATTTGTGTGATGTATGGGAAATGGGACATGAATAGAAGAATGATGCCCGTGTGAAGGAGAGATGAGGCAACAACTAGCGAACTAGAAAACATACTGCCACAACAACAAGAAATTAAACCACAAGAGGCCGAGACCCCGTGACTGGTGGCTGCTACCCTACACACCAACTAAACAAAAGTAATAAAAAAAAAAATATCCCTAGTTCAGCCACCCCGCCCCATAACACTAGTACTTCTACACCACCAACAAACAAACAACGATAACACTTACATTTCTGGGGGGGAGGGCAGCTACCACCACCACCGCCGCCAGTATCACCACCACCACCACCGCTCCTCTCATATTTACTGGCTAACCTTCCCTGGACGTCAGCAGAACAGCTCACGTGTACCACTGACTGAGCTAAGTGAAGCCTGAAATATAAGCTGGTGAGTAAATGTCTCCCACATGTGTAAGCAGGGCAATGGTGGGATTTCACGTGGTTGTGAATACTCCCTTCTTTGCCTCTTGTCACTATCAGCTGACTGGTGGTGGTGGTGGTGGTGGTGGTGGTAGGTTTACACTTTTCTAACGGTGCGTCTATATTCCAGCGGGTCTATATTTATAATTACCTTTCGTAGGATCTATATTTATAATTACCTTTCGTAGGAGGTCTATGTAATTATTTTTCGCAGTAGGTCTATATGATTATCTTTTAAAGGAAGTTTATATAATTATCTTTCTCAGGTCTACATAATTCTCTTTCCCAGGAGGTTTATGTAATTCTCTTTCGCAGGAGGTTTATATAATTATCTTTCGCAGGGTCTATATAATTATTTTTCGCAGTAGGTCTATATAATTATCTTTCAAAGGAAGTCTATATAATTATCTTTCTCAGATCTACATAATTCTCTTTCCCAGGAGGTCTATGTAATTCTCTTTCTCAGGAGGTTTATATAATTATCTTTCGCAGGGTCTATATAATTATCTTTAGTAGGAAGTCTGTATAATTCTCTTTCTCAGGTCTATATAATTCTCTTTCACAGGTCTATATAATTCTCTTTTACAAGAGGTCTATATAATTTTCTTTCATAGGTCTATAAAATTATATTTCGCAGAAGGTCTACATAATTTTCTTTCTCGGGTCTATATAATTCTTTCTTCTGCAAAAGAGAATTATATAGACCCTGCGAATGATAATTATATAATTTACTTTCGCAGGAGGTCTACATAATTCTCTTTTGCAGAAAGTCTATGTAATACTCTTTCGCAGATACACCCTGTGAGCTTCTCTCGGCGATGGTTGATGGCTGGTGGTTGGTTGCTGCTGGGGTGCGAGGAGAGGTCTTGTGGGAAGCACGATTTTTTTTTTTTTTTATCTCACTAGCGTGGGTATTAGATAAAATTTGCATTTATTTTATTTATCTTTTATTTAATGTGTTTCATTGTATTCATTTTTAATTGTATTTTATAACTTTTAAAGTTTGTATTTATTTATTTATTTGAAACAAAACAATATATACACACATTCATTCCTTCACACATGCTTCATTCATACCGGATTCCTGCTCCTATCACTACTGTCATATTGTATTGGGTTTGCAGCACAGCAGAGGTTCAAAGAAAGCCCAGACCTGTGCTGTTCCCTGTAACTTATTAACTTGACAACAATAATTTATAATAAATCAAACTATTATTCATATATCAGTGGCTTGCATAATAACTAGAGGTACAATCCCAGTGCAATGAAGACAGTGGTGCACCTCTCAAGTGTGGCGCTAAGCATGATGTGGAGTTTTATGCTTTGGAAGTATGTGGCCAGCTGTGCCATGCCTATGCTCCTGGAGTGTAGTACGGTGGTCCATGAAACTCCATTTCCACCAGGGGCTGACGGGACTAAGTGTGTGTGTGTGTGTGTGTGTGTGTTGATGTCTGACCCACCCCATGTAGGATTGCCTGTCTGGTGTATAGATAGATAAAAAAATATCAACATTTCAGTCATTTATATAACTAGGATGTATTCAAGGTTAAAATAACAACACAAAATATTACAAATTATGTAAATAAATCTCTATAATAATAATATAATAATAATAATATGATTACAAATTTTTTTTTTCACAACCTATTGTAAAGAGAGAGAGAGAGAGAGAGAGAGAGAGAGAGAGAGGGTCACAGTCCATGTATAAAAGGAGGCTGAGGTTGTTAAGGAGGACAGGCTGAGGGGATGCCAGCGGGAAAGATTCGAGTACCTCCTAGTGAACGGGGATCGCATCACAAACCCAGAACAAGTCACCAGCATCTTCAAGACACACTGGCACAATACTTTCCAACCACACCCTCTCCCACTCCATGAGCCCAGTATTGCCTGGAGTCCTACAAGGCTCTGTACTCTCCCCCACCTTTTTCAACATGTATACAGCTGACTTGCCCCCTCCAGTTCAAAATGATTCATTAACCATTCAGTACGCGGACGATGTAACCAGGTCGTTAGATCTCACCGACAAAATTCAACGGGAACTGACGGCGACTAGCCTATGGGAGATGAAATGGCGAATTCTCTCCCATCCCGAAAAATCAAGTCACCTACTTTAACATAAAAAAAAAAGTCTGCCTCGCCAAATTTCACTGAACAACATTGTTCCACACCCCACCCCAATCCCCATCAGTAACAACAATAAAGTGCTTGGCCTCACCATCGACAAGCACCTCAAATTCAACATACATATAAACCAAAAAGCTGCCATAGCCGCCGTGGCCCTGAGCAACCTCGAAAGATTTCGCGACAGCAACGCGAAAACAAAACTACACCTTTTCAAAGCTTTCATTCTCCCCCTTTTAACCTACTGCCCTCTTGCACTCTCTCTTTCTGCTCCCACTAACCTCTCAAAACTTCAGAGGGTCCAGAATCGAGCAATTCGTTTCGCCCTTGGAACGAAATGGTTCGATTTTCGGTCCTCTCTCTCTCTATTCACGAGGAGTCCAACATCCCCCCTCTTAACATAACACACTACAACAGAATCGACAAACAGCTAAGCTCCTTCTCTGACAGACACACAAACACATACAATTTCATAACCAACCTTTCCCCAGCTTTCCGTCACCTGCCCCACTGCAACCTCCTTGACCCTCCCAATGTGCCTCCTGACCCCATTTTCTAAATAACGGACTCCTCCCCTCTCTCTTTCACCGTCTTTCCCTCTCTCTCTCTAATCCTCTCTACCACTCAAGGTGCCTGAGTGGGATCATCGTCGCACTCTCGTTCACGTGGGGCGGACCCGTGTGCCTACACCTAGTGTTTTTTTCATATTTTTTTGTCTTATGGCTTTGTATTCATATATATATATATATATATATATATATATATATATATATATATATATATATATATATATATATATATATATATATATATATATATATATATATATATATATATATATATATATATATATATATATATATTTTTTTTTTTATGCATTATTTTTCTGTCTCGCAGCCTAGGTCCTAAGGAGGCATCGGACCACTTTCAGAGTGATGAGGATAGCAGAAACCGCACTTCTCCCACTGACGTCACGGCAATGGGGCCCCCGGCCGTTGGAATGACGTTCCGGTAGTGGTACCCCCCGTGGCAGATATGGAGCGGCCAGTACTGATGGCGGGGATGGCAACCACACCATTCAGTGGAAGCCACTTCACCCCCCCCCACAGAGGTAGTTTGGTGCTGCTAGTGCTGGGTAGGAAGGTAGTCAAGATATGGCGGGGCGGGGCCCTGGAGGCATCCATGCAGGAATCCCCACTCACCCCCCACCACCGGCGACTCACCGCGTGCAATAGATGGCGGTAGGTCTGACCCCCCCCTCTGCAGTGAGGGAGTCTTTTTGAGCCTCTGTCAATGCACATCCTACCATCACGTCAGTCACTACCATGAACCATCTTCTTCATCTTCCATCCTCCACCACGCACTCCATAAAATAAACATTTGCACTTTTAATTTTCTTTTTCTTTTTTTCTTTAGCAGGTTGGCTTGCAGAACGAGGAAGAAGCCCATGGCTCCCTCTACAGCTGGACCGACACCGACTTTCTCACACATCTCATCCTTCCACACAATAAAGTTTTCATATCCCTATCATCAAACAACCCACTCTACTACTATCCGTGGTTCGGAACCCACGTAAAACTGTAGGTCCCTCCGCTATACGGATGTACTTCTTCCTCTGTCCTTCTTTGAACCAATAAAAAGCACAAAAAAAAAAAAAAAAACTTTTACTCTGACTGTCCTTCACTCCTATTTCCTGTCGAATCTTGATGGTGCAGGTTCTGGATAGTCTGGCTCCGAACATGTGCAGGGTTCAGCCTCCGGGCTTGGGCGCGTGGGCGGCGTCCGGGGCTGTGGCTGTGTTTTTGCTTGGCTCGGTTGGTGGCGGTCCCCTGACGAGGACCTAGTCTCCCTTGCCTCTTAATGTAAACTTTTTTTTTTTCATTTTGCATTGGTACGTCCTCCCCGATAACGTAACAAAAAAAAAAAAAAAAAAATTCAAATTGCGCCTGGGTCAAGCCCCAGTGACTTTCTCCTCCTACTAAAATTCCCTTCTTATCACCCCCATATTCTTCCCACTATCCCCACTTCCCCCTCCCCATCTTTTCTCTTTTTGTTATCTATTTTATCTTAAGGAGGAGAAGGAGGTAGGTAGAGGAGCTATGCAAAGAAGCCCCACACAAAGGTGCTGAGCGTGAGGCAAATGACGGCATTCCAGTTCACCACTCTGGAAAAGAAGACACAAAGTGGTTATATTTCTGTAAAAACTACTTGAAATTAGGTGAAAAAAAAGGAGTCTGTTGATCATATAAATAACAGCAGAATTTCTACCAATGAGGAGATTCCCTGCTCCCTCAGTCTGTCCCTTTATAAATGAAATATGTATGAAATATGTATGATGGCAGTGTTCTTCCAACCACAAAATATATAACCTGGCTGCTTCTCCTGCCACAGAGGGTGGTGGTGGTGGTGGTGGTGGTGGTGGTGAAGAAAATGAAGGCAAAGAAGTAGAAGAAGATAAAGGAGATGATGATGATAATGAAGACAAAGAAGAAGAAGAAGAAGAAGAAGAAGAAGAAGAAGAAAGAAAAAGAAAAGAAGAAGAAGATGATGATGATGATGATGAAAATGATAATAAGAAAAGAAGAAGAGGAAAAAGAAGCAGAAGAAGAATGACAACAATAACAATGGTGGTAGTTACAGTTTTAATACTAAAGAGAGACTCACGCTTTCCAGAATGGGTCTTCATACAGGAACCCTGCTGCTCTTTCCCCATCCTCCTCTACTGTGGCACTGCTTGGATCTTGACCTGGCAGAGGCAAAAATGAGCATATTGTAACAGATACATTGACACATTAGCCCATATTCAGAAATGCTTTGCTTTCTCACCACAATTGTTTTCCAAGGCCACAGAGATAGCTGGGTCCTCAAGAGTGATTCTCCTCTTAATAAAGTAAAAATCTTGTTAATCTGTCACTAAAACCATAAAGACACTTTTGAAAATGTGTGACTTCTGCTGGAGGCTATTGAAAGTAGTGGAGGTGTGGCACAGAAGTGTTTCAGAATATAGCTGGTGTTTTAGCAATACACATGTCAAGTCAAAGTTATAAAGGTGGCCTGTGTAAATCCAAAAATTCTTAGCATCTCTGGAGCAGGTCTGACTACCACCAGCAGTCAGTCAGTCACAGCTGAGGCCTTGGGAACACTGTGTGCAGGAAGAGGCTGTCACAGTTAAGGGATGAAGGTAGATGCTGTACCACAATAGCTTGAGGCAACTCTTTCAAGAGGAAGATTTCAAGCACTTATCCTCCAATTTTGGATGATCCTTTTGACCTTTCTTTAGCAACTGGCTCTTCAGTGGACTTTTTTTTTTGTTACCCTTGGCCAGTGCCCCTTTTACATAAAAGTAAATAAATAAATAAAACAAAATTAAATTATTCCCCTTAGTGGACTGCCTTGCAAGGTTGCATCTGACTGGTTTGCTTCCTGTGATCACCATCACAACAACCAACAACAGGAGAAACTTAATAATAATAATAATGATAATAATAAAAATAATGAACCTTTACCTGGCTCTTGTACTTGTATTCCTGCTGGGGCATTGCCATTACCCATGTGGGACACGGCAGACTTGGAGTACTCAATGGGGATCCTGGGGCGAGTGTCCTTCCTGGTCCAGTAGGTGAGGCGGTACAGCTGCCAGGTGAAATAACAACACAAAATATTACAAATCATGAAAATAAATCTTTAATGACAATAATATGATCACAAGACATTTTTTCACAACCTTGAAGAGTGATAGAGAGAGAGAGAGAGAGAGAGAGAGAGAGAGAGAGAGAGAGAGAGAGAGAGAGAGAGAGAGAGAGAGAGAGAGAGAGAGAGAGAGAGAGAGAGTCCATGTATAAAGAAAGTTGAGGTGGTAAAGGAGGCAGAGGTCAGTAGAGGAGCTATGCAGAGAATCCCCACATGAAGGTGCTGAGGGTGAGTCAGATGACAGCACTGTGTGGGTGATGCAAGCAACAGATGCACAGGTAAAGAGGAACATCAGATACAAGAGCATATGTGCATGTATCTACTGCTCATGACAAGGAAAACAAGGCAGGTGTAAGGCACAAGAAAAGCCCTTTCCATTCCTGCGTGCTTCAACTTACACAGGAGTCAGCGATGGGCTCAGTGAGGAGAGAGACAGCAATGGTGACGACTCCTGTTATGATCCACAAGATGCAGCTGAAGTGGAGGTAGTGCACATTTCCTACAATTGCCTGCAGGAACCACCCACGCTTGTCTTCACCTGCAAGGGAGTGAAGTGAAGCTGAGGTTTAGAATGTATGGTCGTCCTGCTGGTGTGTGACTACAATGGGGACTCAACACACAGCCACTCATATTACACCCTCCACATGATGCCGGTACAGAAACACACAGGACATGTTACAACTGACCCCTATCATCTTCTCCTTTTGCTGTTTCCTTGGAGCGAGGGGTTGGTGCCATGTACAAGTCTCCTTTAGTTGTTTTTGCCCTTGCATCTTCCTCTGTGACTCTCATCCTTTGTAGTTCTACCATAATTCCTTCCCTTCATCTCACTCTCTGTCTTCCCATTAATCTTCTTCCTTGATCCCTATGACCAGTTGTTTCACATAAAATCTGAATATAACATGGGAAAACTCCTATTTTTTCCCCAAATGTTGAAATACAAAAAGTATATCTACCTAATAAAAGTTTCAGGATAGTCAGAGGAGAAGGTGGCTGTAGTGTGAGTGTAGCATGGGATGAGAGAACATCTGTGAAACTTAATGCCTCAGGATATAAACATGAAAAACTGGCTTATGATTTATTACACATGAACAGGATTTATAGTGCGTTCCATGAATTTCTTATGGGGAATCATTCATGAGCACATCTTTCTTGCTTAAATCTTGTTTCCAGCAAGGAGTGGAGGTGCCTAACAGGACAGAGTGGTCAGTGGGATATGGCTTGGAGGGGAATCATGGGAGGCTCACCCAGTCTAGTGCAATCAGCTGATAACTATTCATTGTGGTGCAGCAAAACTAAACTAATTCTGCAGTCAAATCCTGATGTGAAGAGACTTGGCTACACTTGCACACCTGGTCTTGGTGCAGGTGTGGCTGTTAAGGCTGTGTCTTGTCTCCCATAAAGGCAACAAATCTGTCAAATTTTGTGAAATTCTAAAAAGATATAACATGGCATTAATTTTACCGCTTTTCACCATCTGCTAAGCTGCCACTGAAAACACATTGCTGTCTAGTCCCGGCAGACACTCACCAGTGCCACATGCAGGTGCGGTGTAGGAGAACTCAAGGATGAAGCGCAGGAGTCCAATGGCCAGACCCACCATGAGACCCCAGAAGGCTCCCTGCCGGCACAGGTGGTGTTAGTTCTTCAAATAAACAAAAAATAATGACATTCTTGCAAGAGAGAGAGAGAGAGAGAGAGAGAGAGAGAGAGAGAGAGAGAGAGAGAGAGAGAGAGAGAGAGAGAGAGAGAGAGAGAGAGAGAGAGAGAGAGAGAGAGAGAGAGAGAGAGAGAGAGAGAATGCAAGTACAGAGGAGATAATTTAAGTGCCTACAGACATACACAAGAGATCATCCTGTTGAGAAAAGTTCAGGGAGGAAGATTAAACCAACTTGAAGAAAGTAGGTCACCAACAAGTGCCACTCTTATATAAGGTAAAAAAAAAAATAAAATAAATAAAAAAAAATAAAAATAAATAAATAAACAAATAAACAAATAAATAAATAATGATGCTTAATGAGGGCGGCACAGCTACAGGTGAGGGTGGCACTCACTGGCTCCGTGGTGCGCCCCCAGAAGATGGCCAGCAGGTACACGGCACAAATGGGTGGTGCCAGGAAGGATGAAATGCTCTGAATGTAATCAAACAGTTGGGAGTTACCAGTTTTCCTGTGGAAGAAAAGAAAGAGTGTGCTTCAGGCTTGGCATGACATATTCAACAAGTTCCTCACACCTACTGAACACTCAGAGCACAGTAATTATTGCTGAACTGCTTGTTGTCAAAGGGAGTGTGAGACATTCCCTCCTGTCTCCTTCCTGTGGCCCTGGTGACTTGTGCGATGACAGAAGCCAGATGAGGTGCAGTGTGTATACTTGTACAGAAGAAAACACAGTGTAAATAGCCATCTGGGAGTCTCCCATAAACCCTGAGAGTATTTAAGTCCACAGAGATCAGGAGAGAGTGAGGGACCTGGGCTGACTCTTACAAGATGGTGAGTGACGACAGAACACTGATGACACTACCAGTGACACTGCTGCACTCACTGAATGACAGGGATCCAGATGACAGAGATTACCACCAGGACAGCCACAAACACCCGCCCCACAACCAGCAACTCCCGATCCGATGGTGTTGTTGTCTGCTTCCCTCGGCACACCAGGCCCCGCACCAGCAGCCACACATCCATGGTAAAGATGGTGGAGGCAGAGTTGAAGATGGATGTGAGGGAAGACATGAGGGCTGCCATCATCACTGCCAGCATGAGGCCCGCCATTCCTAAGGGGTAGTAGTGGTGGTAATGATGGTAGTGGTGATGGTGGGATGATTCAAAGGTACACCCATCAGGGATTTCTCTAGTGCATCTTGATCTATACAAGTGTTTAATGTATTTGATGCTTCACACACACACACACACACACACACACACACACACACACACACACACACACACAGATAAAAGATCATTGTTATCTTTGTTCTTTCACCGTGATGAATGATTATCAATTGCCTCATGATACTCTAATACCTTGTTTGGGGTCTGTGCAAGTAAATAAACCTTTCAAACACACACACACACACACACACACACCTGAGGGAAGGAGATTGAGCACCAGCTCCACATAGGCAATATTAGAGCAGCCACCAGGACTGCCACAGATGGCCTCACACTTCTCAGGCACCGCACACGCCACCCGGTCAGGGAAGAGGATGCGAGCAGCCATCCCTGGGAACACCAGCAACCACATGGGCAGGAACTTGAGGTAGGCGGCCAGGATGCAGCCCCCCTTGGCATGAATCATGTTGCGACTCCCCAGGGTGCGCTGGACGATGACCTGAGGGTGGCAGGGTAACAGGGTGACAGTTACAGGGCGGCAGAGTGGCAGGGTGAGATGCAGGTGGTGGATGGATAAGAACATAAGAAAGTATGGGAAGCTGCAAGAAGCCATCAGGCCTCCACATGGCAGTTCCTGTATGAAACACTTATCTATTTCCTCCTATCATTGTTATTTATAAATTGTCTAATCTTCTTTTAAAGCTCCCTAATGACTCACCACTGACAGCTATCATTACTGAATCCATTCCATTCATACCACTCTATTTGCAACACAGACAACACTGTGATGGAATGGATGAATGGCCAAAATTCACTTTCAAAGAATATAGCTGGATGGAGTGGGAAAGGATAGGTTAGGACAGCAGAAGAGTCCCAGTGTGAATGCCTACCATTGCTACAGGCCAAGGATGTAAAGAAATATTATTCTTAAACAAGTCCAGCCATAGAATATTATGCCTGGTCCTTCTCAAATGCCTTCCTTCCTTACCCTCATGCAGTCCTCCACCAATGAACCACCTCTCTAGTTTATAGGCAGAACTTCCTCCAATAATTACATACACAATTTTTCAACTTCCTTTCAAACTAAATGACAAAGCACCCTTCATTACCCTCTCATAGTCCTCTACTAATGAAACTTCCCTAAGGCTACAGACAGAACTTCCCCCAACAATCCCATACACAATTTTTCAGCTTCCTTTCAAACTAAGCAAGAGAGCAGCTATGCCCATACATAACATACACTGTCCTGACACTCTCCCTCCACTGCTACCTTCCATCCACCACCAGAAACATTAATCTGAAGGGACAGAGCACTTATACACTCTGTTCTGATACTCGCCCTCCACTGCTACCCTACTCCACCACTACAGCTCTGGAACTCCCTGCCTGCTTCTGTATTTCCTCCTTCCCATGACTTGGACTCTTTGAAGACGGGGTTTCAAGACACTTATCCTCCAATTTTGGGTGACATTTTTTACTTTTCTTTTGCGACTGGCATCTCAGTGGGCCTCGTTATTGTTTTCTCTCTTTTGTTGCCCTTGGAAATACATTAAAAAAGAAAGAAAAAAAAAGAAGAAACATGCACTTCATCCCCAAGATACTGCAACTTTTACAAACTCTGTCCTTCCCTGCCAGTCGAGGAGCACCCACCTGATCTGTGCACCAGTACCAGATGGAATTGAGGGTAAGGCCGAACACCATGCCAGTCCAGGGGAAGTTGCTCTTGCCAGGCTCTATGGGCTGGATGAGGTTCATGTACTCAGCAGGAGGCTCACCACAGGTCGCATTGTCTGCCCCCACTGCTCGCTCTGAGGCTGTGGCAAATGGGTACTTCTCCACCAGGGCACGGTATCCTCCAACTTCATTGAAAGCTGTTCGGTTGGGGAGTAAAGTTAGATTTTTTTTTTTAATTCAAGTACAGCCTGTCACACTGTCACTGGAATCATGCAAACATCCTTGAAAACCCCCAATAACTTTCGTGTCACTGAAATCGTGAAAACATCCTTGAAGACCCCCAGCAACTTCCAGTATACCCTGTTCAACTGTCACTGGAATCATGAAAACCCCTAAAATAACTTATAGTCTCTTTACCCACCCCTTTATCTAACCATCCATCTGCTCCTGGCTCTCTTAACACCCGCCACTGCTACTGTGCCTGCTACTCTTTACGTGTTTCGAGGGATTTTTTTTTTTTTTAAGGTTCTAGTAACAGACTAACAAGATTTCTACATTATTAACAGGAGAAACACTCTTGACAAAATGGCTAATCATCTATGTGGGTTTTGAAAATAGTCGTGGTAAGAGAGCAAAACTTTTCTGAATACTGGTCTACAGAAA